>NW_026734288.1:4118260-4324115 GCF_949786415.1 Peromyscus eremicus
ACAACAAAATCTGTGTTTCATTGATTCCTTGTATTTTTCTTTCTTTCTCTATCGTTAATTTTAACACTTATTTGATACTTTCTTCATGTCTACTCTTCTTGGGTATACTTATTCTTTTTGTTCTTGTACTTTCATGTGTGCTGTTAAGTTGCTAGTGTGAAGTATTTTTCTTTTTTTTTATGGAGAAACTCAGTTCTATACAGTTTCCTCATATTATCAATTTCATTGTGTCCTGTAAATTTGGATAGCTTGTGTAATTATTTTTATTGAATTCTATAAACTTTTTAATTTCTTTCTTTATTTCTGTCTTGACCCATTTTCTTCAGTAGAGTGTTGTTCAGTTTTTATAAGTTTTTAAGCTTTCTCTATAATTTTTTAATCCATCTGTAATCCATCGTAGTCTGATAAGATGCAAGGAGTTATTTTAATTTTCTTGCATCTGTTGAGACTTGAATTATGTCCAAATGTTTCATCAACTATGGAGAAATTCCATGTGGTACTGAGAAGAAGGTGTATTCTTTTTCTTTCGGTAGAATGTTCTGTAGTATGTAAGATTCATTTGGTTTATAAAATCCATACGCTCCAATATTTCTCCATTTGGTTTTTGTCTGGATGATCTGTCCATTGGTCAGGGTGGGGTATTGTAGTCTACCACCATCAAACACTGTGTGAGAGTCAATGTGTCATTTAATCTGTAGAAGTATTTATTTAACAAAAGTGGGTCATCTTGCATTTGGGGCATAGATATTTATAGTTGAAATGTCATTTGATGGCAAAGGAGTACTCATCCACACTGCTTTTGATGAATTTTTGTGTGAAGTCTATTTTGGTACATAATAAATGGGTACACTAGCCTGCTCTTTAGTTTCAATTTCTTTAAATATGTTTTTTCCCAGCCTTTATCTTTTGGTAATCTCCATCTTTGATGTTGAAGTATTTATTTTATGCAGTGGAAGGATGGATTGTTTGTGAATCTATACTGTTAGTCTGTGTCTTCACTGAGGAACTGAGCAGTTTGATATTGAGAGATATCAGAAATAATTATTATTTATACCTTTTAATTGGTTGTTTTTGTTCTTGTTATTTATGATGATGATGGTATGTGTATGAGAGTATGTTAGTTTGTGTTTGTGTTAATGTTGTGTGTTTCTCTTCTTTTGATTTTGCTTATGTAACCTTATTTATTTACTATGTTTTCATGTGTGTAGTTATCTTGCTTAGGTTGGGTATTCTAAAAACCTACTGTAAGGCTGGATTTGTACAAAGATATTGTTTAAATTTGACTTTATTATGAAATATCTTATTTTCTCCATTATGATGATTGAAAATTTTCTAGATATAGTAATCTGGGATGGCATCTGTGGTTACTTAGAGCCTGCATTACATGTGTCCAAGGCCTTAGGAATTTTAGAATCTCCACTGACAAGGGAGGTGTAATTCTCATAGGTCTTCCTTTATAGGCTACTTGGGTTTTTTTGGTTTTTTTTTCAGCTTTTAATACTTTTTTCTTTGTTCTGTATGATTAGTGATTTGGTTACATTATGTGACAAGTGAACTTTTTCTTCTGACCCAATCTATTTGGTGTTTTGCATGCTTCTTTATACCTTCATCAATACCTCCTTTAAATTAGGAAAAAATTATTAGACAATTTTATTAAAAGTATTTAGAGGACATTGGAGCTGGGTTTTATCTCTTTCCTCTTTTTGTCATTCGTAGGTTTGATCTTGGCATAATTGCTGCAAGCCTTCAAAATATATGAGGTAGGATTTCAGCTGATTATGGCAGGCTAATAGCTGGAACAAGATCAGGCTGAGGCTCAAGGAGTCTTGTTAATATTGTCTTTTATTATTAGCTGTTTCCTGCTATGAATTTATCATGTGCTCTTGTAGTTTTTTCACTGTTCATTAGGTACAATTTTCTCTCTACTAAAGGAATATTTAGATAACTTTCTGTGCAGCAATTTAGCCAGCATCCTGAATTTTAGGTCCTCTGTCATTATCATCATTAGCAGAATCCAGCCAGGACCATCCCCAGAAGCACAAAAGCGTTTTATCAGAGATAGCTTTGTGCTTTCTAAGAACTGATTTAAGCATCCAGAATATCTGTTTGAGGAGACCAGGTGGATGTGCTGATTAAGTTTAACTTTCTCCTTCCTGAAGTCTTATCTCTAGTTTTAGCTCCACCCTTCACAATTAACTCAGAACTGAAGGTTTCCTACTTAAGGGACATCTAGCTGTCATGGAAGTTGCCAAGCCAAGTTGTTTAATGTCTGAGCACACTTGTCATAAACAGCAGGAGCAGAGATATCTTGGAGAGATAAGGGTCAAAGGGATAAAAGGACAGTTTTATTTCCAGAGTGGGATGAGACAGAGAAGAGAAAAGAGAATAGAAGAACTAGATGTTTAAGAACTGGAGAGGAATGAACTGAAATGTGAAAGAACTAGATTGAAGAGCTAGAAGGGAATAATAGAGGAATAAGATGGAAGGTGAGGAAGAACCAATTGGGGAAGAACAAGATGAACAAGATGGGAAAGGAGCTAATATAGAAAAGAACTAGGTGAATGAGAACCTGAATGGGGCAGAAGTAAGATGAGAGAATTAAGATAGAACTTAGAGATGACAGCACATAAATATAGATATAAATCAGTCCAGAAAGATGCTAGATGAGAGAGCAGAATAGAAGCAGTACAGACAAAAATTGACTCAGAAGAATAAAATGTATGGAATAAAAAGTTTTGTTTACATAGATTCATTTCCTGTCATCAATGATTAAGTTACCCACTGGCTATAGATTCTTCCTGGACCCTGGGATGAGACTATTGAGGAGCTGGACCCACATAGTCCCTGAAACATGACGTCCCAGATTACCTGGTTGTTTTGTGTCAAGAAAGTTTTATATTGAACATTTTCTTTGACTGATGTGTCCATTTCTTCTCTTGTACCCTTAGTGCCTGATATTCTTTCTTTCATTTCTCTATTTTATTGGTGAAACTTGCCTCTGTATTTCCTATTTTTAGTCCTATATTTTTCATTTCTGGAATAGCCTCAGTTTCTGTTTTCTTTACTGTTTCTATTTCCATTTGAGGTCTTAAACAATTTTATTTGTTTCCTTCAGCTATTTGTTTATTTTTTATTGGCTTTATTTAAGTTGTTTGTTTACTACAATACTTTAATTTGTGCTTTCATAAATTTACTTGAGACATATTCATTTTCTTTTTAAGGACTTCTATCATCTTGGTTGTATTTTGAGACCATAAGAGGTTTGATACTTAAGCTACAAGACATCTTTCATGGAGAACTAGCTGCAAAGAGAGAGATGAATGGGAAGTTGTGGGGACATAGAAATCTAAGCCCTTTGAAAGTGAAGCATGTGTCTGACACAGAACTAGATTTGATTGTTGTCCTGCTGGGTTTCAGTCTTCCCTTTGTCTTTTCTCACTATGTCCCAATTCTTCTTTGAAAGGAGAATGGGTTTTCTGTGCCCTTTGTGTGTGTGAAAGATTTAACATGTTCTTTGTTTTTATAAAATGACACAGTCAATAATTGGTCATGAGTGTTGAAAGAGATTTTGGGTATTTGAACAGTGTAGGGGCTTTTGCAGACTGAGCATCATTGAAGTGACTAAATGCTCTTTTTTTTCATGGATGACCCTGAGGCTATAGTGACCTGGGTCAGTATCTAATCAACTGAATGAAAAGTTCCCAGATAGGATGAGGAATGTAAACATGTGTCTCTTCTTGGTGACTTTCTTTGGGTTGCCATTGGAACCTTTAGTATGAGGAATCTCTCTGGATGAAATATCTCATTGGTGGTTGTGATAGCCTCAACCCATTTCCTTTTCTGTTTCTAGTAAGTTGTGGTTGAAATGAATCACGCAGCTTCCTTCTTGTGCTGTCATGACTTCACCACCAGTATATATAGTGTCACTAAATCAGATCAGATACAACTGAAGGAACTGATATTGAATGCTAAGCCATTTTTGCTACCCTGATTTTTTTTTTAATTCTGTAGTTTTTATTTTTGTTCCTGAAGACAAACTTTGTCTGAGTAGCCCTGACTATTCTAAATGTAGCTCTGTAGATCAGGTTGGCCTCCAAATCAGAGATTCACTTGACTCTTTCACCACATACTGAGATTAAAGATTGGCCAACATTCAAGGATTTTTTTATACATATTATGTGTGATAGGCCTAGAGTATATGTTTTTGTACATGTCAAGCATATGTTGTTTTGCTGAGCTTTACCCACCATCTTGAATGTTGAAATTTGCAGAAGATATCATTCACTTCTAGGATGCAGTATTCATGACAGTAATAGTGCCTGGGCCTTCTGAGTCATTAGATTACAAGTGTGTGGCATTCTTCTTGCTTGTTGTATTTGTTTTGATGTTTATTAATGAATATGATTTGTTTTTCTGTATAAATGGATATCCACCACATGAATGCCTGGTCCTCACAATAGACCCAAGAGAGTCTTCGAACCCACAAGCTTGGAATAATGAATAGTTGTGTGATTCCCCTTATAAGTACAGGCAATTGAACCCCTCTATATACAAGAACAGTAAGAGCTCTTAACTTCTGAGCCTTTTATTCTTCCCTATGTTGATTATTTATGAACAAAATTGATATTTCTAATATTATCATCTTTCTATTTGTAACTGCTTAAATGCACAGTTCCTTCTAGTAAGATTTATTAAAGTACAGTTTAAACTGGAGTAATTCAAATTTCTGGAAGATGAATACAGAACTAGAGTGAATGCTTAACTCTTTGTAGGAACTTCAGTAAACCAATCTCTGAGTTTATCTTATCTTTTGTTTATTTGTTGGAAGTTTATAGTGCAGATGGGTCTTTAATATTTACTTCTTGCTGTCCTATAACTGACTAAATAGACTAGGCTAACTTTGAACTCAGAAGCACACAAACCTTCCTCTACCTTCTAAGTTCTGGGATTAAAGGCATGAGCCATTAAACCCAGCTTACAAATCTTCTTTGTAGTTAATAATGGTTCATGTAATTTCTCTAATGTGTGCTCAGTACTGTTGAAGTGTTTGCTTGTTTCTCTATCTCTGTTAATAGACATTTCTCTTGCAAGATGATATTCAATTCAAAGCATTCAGAAATAATAGATGTAAATCTCCTATTCAGTTTCTTTGTGAAGTAACTTGATGATTTCACAGTAATATCTGAGTTATAGAATATGTGTAGCAGTCACCAGAATTATGTGGCTATTTGTCAAAGAAGCATGCATTTACAATGATGTATCATGCCTTTTGTTTTATTCACATGGATGACATATTTATGTATGACATATTTTAGAATGCAGTGACCTATAATGATGTGCATATCGACATTACTCAGGAAGAGTGGGCATTGATGGATTCTTCACAGAAGAATCTTTACAAAGAAGTGATGGTGGAGACCTATAAGAACCTCATAGCTATAGGTAATACTATAAATTTTCCTTCACATTTTAAATAAGAAGACAACTGTTTCTTGGTTATTGATGCTCTTCTGGAATTCTGATTGAGAATGAGGAAGAATGAAATGAATAAATCAGATTTGGTTCTAAGGATCACTGTAGATAGTAATGTAAATTTTTCAGTGTCCTGTAATATTTCATACATTTTTCTTGTCCTATATTTTAGGCTACAATTGAGGTGATCTTGAAGTTGAAGAACATTGTCAAAGTTCTCAAAAACATGGAAGGTAATTTTAATGTAAAAGCTGATAGAAATGGGCCTGTAGATATATATATATATATATATATATATATATATCTGGAAGCTTTAGTGAAATGAAACAGTGTAAATAATCACAGTTTAAAGTGCATCTATGATAATTAAATGCTCATAAACACATGTACCTCAATGGTAGGTAAGTGAATTATGTTTGCAAGTCATTCTTTTAAGAAGGAAGAAAAAAACAATGTGTTAGCAGAAATCACCATTTGAATAATAGCTTCATCAAAGCTATGCTGTACAACTGACAATCCATTTAGTTTCATAGTTTTCATATTACAAAAGATATACTCATTGAATATGTGATAAAAATATATATACAACCTTGTAATAAGCAAATAGTCCATAGAATATTTACTTATATAGGTGTTATGTCTTTTCTAATTTAAGTTAGATGGGTAGATAGAGTCAAGAGTTAAGGGGAGGGGGGAGTCATTGTAGAGAAACATTATTCCCTACACCACATATTGATGAGGAACAGAAAGTCCAACTGTAAATGAAATGTGGAAATGTTCCTGTTTTTATTCTTTCTTTAATAGTTATATCATATGTTACTCTGGACACCAGTTCTATGAACATAAGGATATGGGAAGAAACAATGTCCATCTCTCAATTTCAGAACATAGAAGTTATGTAGTTGTCCCATGTTGAGTAAACTTGTTGAACGTGATTCAAGTTTACAAACAATTGGTTTTCCAGGTTCATTAAGAATAGATCCACAAATACACCACAGAAAAGCCCTATGGGTACTAGGACCGTCTCTGTACATGCTGCTGTTTGTCCTGGTTAAATTTGAACATGTAGCATGACTCACAGTATAGGAAAATTTATCAATGGAATAAGTGAGGTAAATGTCCAAATTCTCCCAGTTCTCTTCAAATATGTGAAAAATCTCAGAGAAAAATGATGCCATAAACATGAGCCAGGTCATAAAGGCTCTTACCATGACAGGCATGTTCAAATATGCAAAGCCATCCTTAATGCAGGGGAACAACCTGAGTGTAAACAACATGCTAAAATGTTAAGATCTCAGTTCTGTATATATTTAGACCAATTGTAAAATTAATTCATGCAGATATAAAGACTCAACAATGTAATGAATGTGGTAAAGATTTTAAATTTTTCAATTATTCTTGCAGGCATGAAAGAAGTCATACTAGAGAGAAATCACATGAATATACTGAGAGTGGTAAAGCCTTTGCATGTAGTCTTCCTCAAAGGCATGAAAAAACATACTGGAGAGAAATCCAATGAATATCGTCAATGTGGTAAAACATTTACACAACACAATCATCTTCAAAAGTGTGAAACTACACATACTGTTAAAAAACCTTATGGATATAATCAATGTGCAAAAGATTTTGCTCATTGGAAAGTTCTTCAAATGCATAGAATAACACATCCAGGAGAGAAACCCTATGAGTATAATCAATGTGATAAAACCTTTACACAGCCCAGTCATCTTCAAGTACATAAAGGAACACATACCAAAGAGAAACACTATGAATGTAATCAGTGTGGTAAAGCCTTTGCACGACACAGTGCTCTTCAATTGCATGAAAGGAAACATACAGGAGAAAAACCCTATGAATGTTAACAGTGTGGTAAAGCTTTTGTACAGTCCAGTCATCTTCAAGTACATAAAAGAACACATACTGGAGAGAACCCCTATGAATGTCATCAGTTTGGGAAGGCCTTTGCTTGTCATAGTGTTCTTCGATTGCATGAAAGGACACATACTGGAGAGAAAACGTATGAATGTAATCAGTGTGGTAAAGCCTTTGCTCAAAACAATACTCTTCAAAGGCATGAAAGCACACATACTGGAGAGAAACCCTATGAATGTAAACAATGTGGTAAAACCTTTGCACAGTCCAGTCATCTTCAAGTACATAAAAGAACACATACTGGAGAGAATCCCTATTAATATAATCAATGTGGAAATGCCTAGTCACAACACAGAACAACCTTGTAACTATAAAACTTTTAGTGTGTAATTGGTCTCTTAAAGCCTTTGAATATAACATTAGACTTTGAGGATCTGAAAAGAACTCATATCAAAGGAAATCTGAATATATATGAATTGGTATGATTCATCCAACATACTTACATTCAATTACACAAGATTAATTATTTTGGAAAAAAGTTAAAATGTATCAATAATATATTCAAGCATTATAATATCTCTTTTGATTTTGTTTACACCTGTCAAATAATATGGACAAAAGAGGGATTGGGAATTCAGCTCAGTGGTAGAGCGCTTGCCTAGCAGGCACAAGTCCCTGGTTTCGATCCTCAGCTCTAAAAAAAAATATGGACAAAAGACCTATAAATTTAAATGATAATGTAACCCTTTTAAATTTCATACTTCTCTTCAAATACATAAAATAATGAATTCTGGTGTAAATTTTCATAGATTTGTACCATTGTTTTTCTGTTGCTTTGATAATAGACCATATCTAAGTGAACTTAGAAAAGGTTTGAATTTGGCGCTTGGTTCCAGAGCAGTACAAGTACCCCCTAAAAGAGGCATGGAAACAAGTGTCAGACAAGGCAGCTAAAGCAGGCAGCTAAGAATTCACATTCTTGCCCTGCAGTATAAAGCAGAAAGTGTAAATTAGAAATTGTGTGCACATTTTTACCCTCTCACATCCCAAATGTCAGCCTTATTTGACAATGCTTATTCAACCTCCTTGTCACACTATCTCTTTTTTAAATCTGTCCCCGTGGATCCGAAACCTTTATTTCATCTGTTTTGATCAGTAGCTGGATAGGACTCATGTAAACTGGGTAATAAAACTAGTTGTGTAATCCTATCACCTGGTGAAATGGCAGTAATTCCTTTTGGAGACTCAACCATAATTTTCACGATCCCAGTATAATCAGGATCAATCACTCCTGGGTGTACTTTAAGACCTCTTATGGTGGTGGAGGATCTTCCTATCAATAAACCCACCGTGCCCAGCTTCAAAGGGCCTTTAAAATCAGACTCCACTAATTGTACTCCCATCTGCGGAGTCAGTAATTTTAAACCGCACCATTTTCGCTGTTAGCTCAGGTTTTTCTGTGTTGCATTTATTTTCCACAGATCTCAGCTGCAGATGCCTTGTTGTGCTGACTCTGGCATCCACCATTCTTAGCTTCTTAGCAGCTTCTGGAACTTTTGAAACCATTCAGACTGCCTACTTTGCAGTCTACTGGGATACTAACCTTCTGTGTCTCAGGTTCTTTCACCACATACATTAAGCTTAGATTCACAATCAACATTTACACCTTTTCACAAACTCACATATAACATATTGACATCTACTTATTTATACTCTTTAATGAAACTATAGAAGTTACCTTCTCCTTGAGGGCAGCTATGTTTGAGATGGCCCATTTTTCCACACCGAAAACATGCCCCAGTGTTCCCTCCTTTCTTGTTACTAAGTTGCATAACTGCAGCCGCAAGGCTTGCATTCGTTAGAGGTCCCCCTAATTCTCTGCACACTTTCATCCATACTTCTAGACCTTTATTCTTATAAGGGGTGATCGCAGCCTTGCATTCTTTGGTACATTCATTGTTCATAAACTAACTGCTTTATATGTGGCATCGCGGCATCTGGGTCCCCAAAGATTCTGCCTGCAGCCTCGACCATGCGGGCCACAAAATCTGAAAAAGGTTCCATAGGTCCCTGAAGGATCTTAGTAAGGTTGCCGCTCACTTCCCCTTTATTAGGTAGGGACTTCCATGCCCTTGTTGCTAGTTGATTTATCTGGTCATAAACCTGCTGTGGATATTCATTTTGTTGATTGGCAAATTGGCCTTGTCCCAGCAGCATGTCTACATCCCAAGCTGCTTGACATCCACCTGCAGCCCTGTTAATCACAGCTTGTTCACTGGCAAATTCTATCAAAAACGCCTTCCAGTCTAAATACTGCCCTGCGCTGAGACATGCTCGAGCAAGATTCATTTAATCGGATGGAGTCATGCAAAATCTGTGCAGAGCCTCCACTTGAGCAACAGTATATGAGGCTGTAATGCCATAAGTCTGGACAGATTCTGCTAGAGACTTGATGACCTTAAAATTCAAAGGTTCATGGTATCTCTGTTGAGTCTGGGCATTGAGAATACTGGGCAAGCTAGCTGCATTTCATTTCTAACCTGTCTCCAAACCTCTGGGTTACTCTTCTTAATCTTTAATTTCTTTGAAAGGAGCAGCTCGTTATGAGCCAGAAAAATTGGGTGTGAAGAAGTTGCGCCCATGATACTAGCAGCACTTTTGCCTTCACCTGCTTTCACTTTCTTTAATTTTCTCATCCGCTTTTGTCGCGGCTCTACATTTTAATTTTCCCATCCACTTTTGTCGCAGCTCCACTCTTTAATTTTCCTGTCCGCTTTTGTCGCGGCTCTACTAAATTTTCCCATCCACTTTTGTCATGGCTCTACATTTCCTTTTAATTTTTCCATCTACTTTTGTCACAGCTTTATGTTTCCTTTTAATTTTCCCGTCCAGCTATTGGCCTGGCTCTATGTTTCCCGCTTTTGTCGTGGATCCTCACCTTACCTGGGGACTTACCAGTGCACTGCCCTGACTGAGAAGAGTTCTGAGCCTTAAAGGTTCCCCATACGGGCCACCAATTGTCGCATCCTATGGTGGTATTGTGTTCCCCAAAATATTGTGTACCTTAATAAACTTATCTGGGGTCAGAGAACAGACAGCCACTAGATACAGAGGCTGGAAAATGGTGGCACTAACACCTTTAATCCTAGCATTCCAGAGACAGAAATCCCTCTGGATCTCTGTGAGTTCAAGGCCGCATTGGAAACAGCCAGGCATGATGACTCATGCCTTTAATCCCAGAAAGCAGCCTTTAATCCCAGGGAGTGGTGGTAGAAAGCAGAAAGGTTTATAAGGCGTGAGGACCAGAAACTAGAAACATTTGCCTTGTTAAGCATTTGGCTGGTTAAGCTTTCAGGTTTTGGAACAACACAGTTCAGCTGAGATTCATTCTGGATTAGGACTCAGAAGCTTCCAGTCTGAGGAAACAGGACCAGCTGAGGAATTGGCAAGGTAGATAGCTGTGGCTTGTTCTGTCTCTCTGATCTACCAGCATTGACCCCAAAAACTGGCCTCAGGTTTGATTTTATTAATAAGAACTTTTAAGATTTATGCTACAGTGTCCGCCTCGACCAGCAAGGAAGATGCAACACCAGGCTCTTCTCCAAGCAGTTTATTCAGGAACCTTGAACAATCTTCTTACCCCGGGGAAAGCCAGCGCACGCCCTTTATAGCCACTGGGCAACCAACCCCGTAGTGCCATGTGGACAATGCCAATAGGGTCAGACATATGCAAGCAAGCCAGATTAGTTCCAGGAGCGCAGGAGCAAGCCAGATCCTAGCCTTAGCCAAATAAGAAGCACCTGCCATCGGGAAGGCGGAAGCCGGATGCCAGTGCCATCTTTGCGATGCGGCCGTACATGGCTCTCTACAGCCAAGGTCCACATGAATTCTAACAGAGGAGGAACAGGAGCCCAGAATGCATATGGAATTTGTGTTGGGATCTTCATGGCTCAAAGGCATAATGCAGGGTGGCAATGTGCAGATACCCTTGGGGGCAAATCTAGAGAACCTGAATATTCCTATGCTAGAGTCATGTGGTTTTCTTTGTGCATTTTCAGCATGTGACTCAGTGGGAGACTCCTGGAAGAATTGCCGTATGTTCCCTGCAAAACTCTCTGCCTGTTTTGCCTCTTCTGCAAAGTGTCAGTGGCCTGTGTCAGTCTTTTTGAAGAGCTCAGCCCACTTATTAAATTATATGTATCTGGTACATACCTTTTGTTTTTATACAGCCCTAACTTTTCTGTCTCCTGCCTTGTAATTCTTGGCATTTATCTAGCCTTATCCATGCATGCAGGATAAGTTTTCCACAATGGAGCCACACCCCCAGCCAGGATGCTTCTTGCACAAAGCACAAGCCTCTAGCTTTGACCTCCTTGTTGCGCAAAACTATCTCTCAAATCTAGCCAGTGATAAGATAAATTAGGTAGGGACTCAGGACTCTTGGTTTGACTTCACTCCTGACAAAAGTCCATGAACTTATGGCTTCCCTTCCTTCATCTCTCTGGGAGTGACATGTGCTGAATATGTCCAACAGCATAGCAAGCAAGAACTGGTTGTGCCAAGTGTTTGGCTGCCAAGATTTCTATGTGCATCTGAGAGACAGTTATAGTCCCTTTACACAGAAAGAATAAAATAATATAAAATAAAATAAAATTTCCAACAGGCAGGCTCTCACAGTGACAGGTGGCTTGGGTTATCACAGGGGCACAATTGGGGACGTGAAGAATGAGGCTTGGGATGAGGGGAGTCCATTAGGTTTTCTCAGATACCTGGCTGGCCCCCAGTCAAACTTTAAAAGTCATATCAGTGATGAACCCATGATGACAAGAGCAGAGACCCCCATCGTGTTGGTCTTTGGGACACTTGCTATGGTACCTGCCTTTGTTTGTCTCAGTTGTCTTTCAGTTATTCTACAGGAGAAGGTTTTTGTTCTTAATTCCCAAAATAGATTCAGACAGGTGCTGGCTTTGGATATGAATCCCTAGGCTTATTAGAACAAGGAAGCTTGGCCAAAAGACAAGGCTCATGTTCTAGCTCTTAGTGTATGCAAGCCAGAGGTAACCCCAGCAAACCATGAGAGATAACTGACAAGTCCTTCAACTCCAACCTTCTACAATAGCCTTCAATTTTGACATCTGGCGTGGGGTCTTCCTTTGCTCCATGGACTACCTTGCCTATCTTCTGGTATTGTAGTATCTCTGTCTTGTATCATCACAAGGGTGATGAACAAAGATGATGACAGGTTGTGTCATGATATGTAAGCCAGATGGAATGAACCCAAGGTGAGAATAGATGATGTGTTTTGTTGTGAGCCCCTGTCCCAGTGTAACATTCCAAGAACTTTTGTAGCTGAATTTTTAATGTGTCCTACCAGGTCTATAGTTGCTCAGACCCAAGTGAACACACAGAGGCATCCATTGATTAAAGGTACCACTAACTTAAACTCAGCCCATTTCTGTTAATCTATGTGTCTCTACATGTTCTGTGACTTTTCCTGTGTCCCATTACATACTGCTCCCTGGACAGCAGGCTGGCATCTCCTGACTATGCCTTTCTTCTCCCAGAATTCTTCTTCTCTGCTTATCCTACCTATACTTCCTGCCTGGCTACTGGCATATTAGCATTCTATTAAACAAGTGTACAAAAGCATTATCCCACAGCATTTCCCCTTGACAGTACTGATATGATCCAAAGAGAATAAAGGGCTTCTGAGACATTTCCAGTTGAAAGTTTGTCTTCTTCTTGGCCCCAAAACAATGGTCTGTTGGACAAGAAAATACCATTGCATTGACTGTTGACAGTACAAATACTGTCCCTCTGATACAAGCAGGACACAAGGAAAAGTGACTATTGACCTCTACCACGACAAGGTAGGATATTCTTTCAAAAAACTTGCTTCCAAAAATAGTCTGACAGATACTCTTGGCCTGTAGCCAATTTGAATGCACCAGTAATACTGAGAAATTCTAGGTGACTGTCGAGGCTTCCAGCTGTCTCTGTTTACTCTTGCAAGACTCCCAAAAGTTGCTTTCATCCTTGTCCTGTTTCTCAGGTATTATTATATGTCTTCTCAGGTCTTTAATGGGATTGGAGACTGTAGCTAGAGTTTTCCTGCCTGGCCCACAGTCAGGACAAATCTCTAACACCCACCAGTCCCACAGCCACTCAGACCCAACCAAGTAAACACAGAGACTTATATTGGTTACAAACTGTATGGCCGTGGCAGGCTTCTTGCTAACTGTTCTTATAGCTTAAATTAATCCATTTCTATAAATCTATACCTTGCCACGTGGCTCGTGGCTTACCGGCATCTTCACAGGCTGTTTCTCATCATGGCGGCTGGCCGTGTCTCTCTGACTCAGCCTTCCACTTCCCAGCTTTATTCTCCTCCTTGTCCCGCCTACACTTCCTGCCTAGCCAATGGCCAATCAGTGTTTTATTTATTGATTAATTAGCAACACGTTTGCCATACAGAACATCCCACAGCAGGAGACTAACAGTTAAAATTACAATCTTCTTGTATCTTAGTTAGAACATATTAAGTGTTAGATTTAGGTTCTTCAAGGTAGGACATTCTTTTGGAAGGACCTCTGCAACATGCCATTTACCTATGTTCCAGACTCTTCTGGATTTTTGTATGTGTTTTTTGTTTGGTGTTGTTCTTGTTGGTGTAGTTTCATCCCATGTTGTTCATTACCCCTTATTACTCCATGACAATATTTAGTAATCATCCCTATTATAAATACTTCCATATTAGCTTATAATTATCTTATTTAGACAAAAGGGGGAGTTGTAGTGGGTAGCTGTTCTGGCTTTGACCTCAAAACACTGCCCCTAGAGTGACAGCAGGTAACAGCTACACCTGCCTATGACCTGCCCCTGGGACGTGGCTGAGAGGGAACCCCTTCAGAGTTGAAGTACATAAGTCTTTGACTCCTTTTGGATACCTTGTTGTCCTTGAATCTGGATGGAAGACCAAGCTAGTGTCCTCTGCTAGATGGTACCTCATCTCTCCTGGATCTTGTAGCCAACCCCTATTCACTTTAAGTTATCTCAGAAATAAGTCTTTTTTGATTACCATATAAATTACATGGAATTGACTCATTAATTACAGTAATACATTTCTTCCAGGTCTTTGTTTACTTCAGGGGATTCATCTTTCCTCCCCACCATAACCTAATTTCCCAGCAGCCTTTTTATCTCAATGAGCATGAATATTAAGGTGGGGAAAAGCCATTCCTAAGCAATGTTTGCAAAGTTAGCCCTAAACACCTCACAAAGAAACATTTGTAGTGAAGCTTTGCTGGATCTCTGGCTTTGGAAAAAGAGGTACTGAAGTTTCGCCTGTAATTAGGAGAGGCTCTTGGGAAGGGTAATTTGAAGTGATGTAGTTAGCAGGTAGGCAAAGACTATGACATCAGCAGTCCCATACTTGGGTATTTGATGGTATCCTGGAGAGCCATGTCATCTCCTGTGATATTACCAGTGTTTTTGTGATACCAGCAGGCTATGGGGCATTTATTCAGTGCCTTTATGGTTCACCTATAGACATGGTGGCAAGATGAAGCAAGCTACTTGAAAAAGAGAATGGAGAGCATAGAGAGACCAGAGACAAGAAGAAGAAATCTGGCTTTTGGTCCCAGTGTAAAACAGCAAGAAGTAAATCTTCCAGAGGAAGCCACATTGAGTCTTGGCAGGGGATTCAGTGCTTCCTGGAGGAGGTAGGCTTGAGCTGGGCCTTCAAGGAGTAGAAATCGGGAGGTGGGAGTTTCTGGGAAGCAATGAGCCTATCCTGGTTCTTTGATTTCCTACAGAACAGACACAGAGTCAAGGATTTCTGATGGTTAGTTTGGTGAAGATCCAGGAATTGTCAAGGGTGCATATTCTGTAAGTTTTTAAAGTGTTTGAAAATTATCTACCTAATTGACATATATCTTTATATACCTAAAAACTTAATTAACTAACATGACTATAAGTTTGATTATCCTAGATGACTAATAATCTGTATTTCCTAATTATATATTATAGTTTTAAATGAGTTGCAAAAACATAATACCTTAAGCATGAGTATATATATATATATATATATATATATATATATATATATATACACAATGTAACAAATTAACTTTAAATTTGTGTCAATAAACTAAAATTTATAGCAAAATAAAATGTTTTAAGCAATTTGTTCTCTTAAAGTAGATTAAATAATCTACCCTTTCATCATATCATATCTATACTATCCTGTTTTTTTCTCTAGAAAGAGATTGCATTTATAATCAACCCTTTTTAAATAAAAGAAAACATTTATAAATAATATTTTGGGAAATTGCCTCCTGACTTCACCCATTTCAGATTCCCAACATAGTGCAGATACTTTACTGCCAGCTCTTAGAGCCATGCTTTTTGCTGACTCTGGAAGGCAGTGGGTCAATGACTTTATTAAGGAGGATATAACTCAGAATTATTTTTATCCATACTAGCAAGAGCTAAATCTATCATGCAGCCGGCTGTGCAGCTTGGAGACATGACAGTGTACCATGGCAGGAATCCACCATGCTGTACTCTGGCCCACATGCCATGAACCCATCATACTGTAGCTCAAGTCTATATTCTACAACTTGCCAGAGAGAACTAAGAAGCTGTCTTTAGATCCATTTTAAAATCTTTTTTTGGAAATTCTTGCTACCAAATCTGCATGACAAATGTATTCAGGTTTCTACATGGTCCCAGATATGTTTGGACCCAAGTAAACACATAGATATTCATTATTATTTACAAACTGTATGGTCTATGGCAGCCCACTCACTAGCTAGCTCTTATATCTTAAATTAATCCATTTCTATTAATCTATATTTTGCCATGTGTTCCGCGGTTTGCTGGTCTGTTGGCATGATTTTCCTTGGGCAGCAGGCTGGTGTCTCTCCAGACTATTTTTCTCTTACATGTTTCTGTCCTTGGATTTCCTGCCTGCAACTAAGGAGACTTGCCATAGTCCAATGCAGCTCATTTATTAAGTAATGGGAACAACATATACTCTCAGCATACAGAAAGACATCCCCCAGCAAGCTACATTTTCATTGAACTAAATATCTGCTTAAGAAGAGAGAGACCACTCTTGCTACTGGAATCTTATTTAACTTTTTAATGTCGATAAAGTCATGGTTATTAGAGGAGCAGCTACAAATACCAATTATCTGAACCAGTACAAACCGTGATCATCAATAAACATTTGGGCTTATACTTACTTGTCAGTGTCGTGTACACATATCAACAAATAATTTCTATTTCCAAAAGATGAAGTTCTCTACAGAAAACCACAGCCAATTAAATATCATAGAGGGGGATCACAGGCACAATGGACATATCTGCAAAATAATGACTGAACCTAAGTCTTAGAAAATATTGTGGAAGTGGTAACAGAAAGATTTAAGAGCCAGAGGCTCAGTGACTTTGCTCTGAAATTGTTTTTCCTGTAATGTTGAAGTTATAGTCATTTATTCTCAGTAACATAGCTTCCTAAACATGATCTGAATAAGCACAGCAATGATTGTCATGCCAAGAAGAGCAAGGAAAAACCCACAATCCTCAACTTTACACAAAACACTGTAGGCAACCAAGGATTACCCAGAATGGAAAAAGTCTTCCCAAAGGAAGAGCACAACAACTGGTTAAAAATGCATAAGTTAAAATTACAGAAAAAAGAATTTCCACACACAGATGTGAAACTGGTTTTCTTGCTCATTGCCAACATCATTAATTCTTTAACATGTCCAAATGTTTGGTTGGGATCCAGAATTTCTGACAGAGACTCAACTGTTAAATAGGTGAACATTTATGAACTGTGTTCAGAAGTTCCGTTTTTGAGAGGTTACAAGCACAGAAAGGTCCTAATCAGTTGATGATACCTTTGTGATCTAATCAGAGTTGTAGCAAGTCTCTTACTTTGTTCATACAGTTTCTATGCAATGAATAACATTTTGTCGATATGATCTCACCATTACTGACTGAAATAAGAGAAACATAAGACAAATCAGCCTTTCATCATTTGCTGACATTTCATCTGCAATTTTCTTAGAGCAATGGAATTCAGTAGACCATCTCCAGTGAATTTATCTTGTTTGGTTGAACACTTCCTTATATTATAGGAATATGTCAGCCAGCATGAGACTACACATCTGCATTAGACACATAAACACACATAAGCAAAAACATTAATCTGAGGTTGACTCTTTACAACATATTGTTAGTTTAATACTCTTGAAGTTAAATATAAAACCACATACTGAATAGAAGATTAGAAGCAGAGATATGTGAAATACTGTCTGTAGAAATAGTATTGATTAAGGACCTACAAATGATTCATTCATATAATATGCCAAATTATTTTTTATCCATTAAATGCCCTAGTAATACTAAAACATCCATTTAGAATAGTATTATGCCTGAGGCCTTCCCCAAGGTGGCTTGGTCTTAGAGAGGAGTTAAGGAAAAGGTAAGGATAGGATGAGCCAGGGATGATTACCCAGAGAATCTTGCAGCCTGACTGACTAGCAGCCAGAGTGTTCACTTATTTATACAGAATTTATTAATCAGGGATAGACTCACATTTTTCCAAAACATACATCATATAATTTTTGGTGTTAGGCATGTGTTTAAATGTTTTCTCTTGTACAACTGGGTTTATAAGTTTAGTTATTGATAATCCATGATAGAATAGAGTTTTCTTTTATAATAATTTTTCCTCAAGTTTAGACACCATTGATAAACAGTTGTCATTTACAATAAATTTCAACCCAATAATCAAATTTTTAATAAACCACAGGCATATGATAGCCTGTTCTCAAGTTGGTAACTTTTGTGGCTTCAAAGACTCTAGACCAAATTTAAATTTGCCTGCCAGCCTAGGCAGTTTGCCATGTCCCAAGCAATTTATTAACTGTTAATGGTCAGAATGCACAAGAAAAAATCCCTTGGCAAAGTTGTTTCAGTTATTTATTCAATTTCTGGCATAACACAATGTTTATATTTTATAGAATTTATTTATATGTCTAATCCTGGCATTCTTGTGTTTCTTGGTCATAAACAGCACAATGGCTCTTCATGAGCTAACTTTTATCAGAAAGGGAGGTCTTGACACCTCATTCGATTATCATCTTTTTACATCATTCTTTGCCCATCTATACACATTTCTGTGTGGAGCAGAGGTAATTTTTGCTAAATTCACTTTAATGCTGTATGTGCCATGTAATTGTCTGAAAGGGCTTGCCATCTGATCTATGGCCAGCTCCTCTGGCCCATTGAATCTTGTTGACCTCTGTAAGTTTACTTTGGTTTGATTATCTTGTCCCTGAGTAAATACAGGGACAGCTGTTTTAAGAATATCTCATGTCCTCATAAGAGAACTCTGGCTTCTATGTGTGTGTCAAAATCTCCAAGGTTAAGGAAGACAGTGAAATAAATAAACCTATCTCTCTAAAAGGGGAAGGGGTAGTATGCTCAGGCCTTTACTGGAGAAGCGTAGAAGCAGATATCCTGGGAAAAGGCATAAATCATTCAGAAGAAATTTTCCAGCAATCCAATGTCCCCAAATTGTACAAATATTAAAAGTCCTGAAATCTGCAACATATCAAGATCAAAATGAAAAATGGCATGGCAACCATTATGCTGCTAAGGTTTTCTTGATCTTCTTCAGGCAGCTGTGATGTTTTTCTGACTTTTGCCCTTCCCATCAGACATGGCTGCATCAGTATTGTGCATGTTAGTTCAGTAAAAATTTCTTCAAGAAATCTTTTCTAGAGTAATCAACTATTATAACCCAATTATAGGGGATTGTACCTATAGTTTTTCTCGTCCTGTCTGGCCCATGGTCAGGACAAATTTTGCTCACCCACAAGTCCTGCAGTCATTCAGACCCAACCGAGTAAACACACAAAGACTTATATTGCTTACAAACTGTATGGCCATGGCAGGGTTCATGCTATCTGTTCTTATATCTTAAATTAACCCATTTCTCTTAATCTATAAGTTTCCACATGGCTTGTGGCTTACTGGTATCTTTATATCTGCTTCCCATCATGGCAGGTAGCCTTCTTCCTCCCAGAATTCTCTTCTCTTCTTGTCCCGGATATACTTCCTGCCTGGCTACTGGCAAATCAGCATTTTATTTATATAGAGCAATATCCACAGCAGGGAATCCAGATTAATTTTACCTAGAGTTACAAATAATGTGGCATAGTTAAATGATGTGCATGAATTTCTATCTTAGATGTATATTTGTATTTCACCAATGAATGAAATACACCATTTTTAATAAATTAAACTTTCCTCAAGTTGAAAAATTCACATGTGCAAAATTATAGAACGGGCATTGAAGAAACAACAGTTTCTGGATTAAATGAGTCATTGTTCCAGTTTTGAAAAGTAGTTGTGATTATTTGTGTATATAGGGACAAGTTTAATATTTACTTTCATGGATTCGAAGACTATACAGGATTTGCTGATGGCTGTTATTGTTCATTTCTGTCTCTAAAATTTTATTGCAGAAATTCTAATTTCAGGCTCTTTCTAATTTCTCATTAGAAATTAGGCAATTTCTTTTTTTTTTTAAGTAAGTGTCTTTTTAAATTGAAAAGCTAACAAATTGTCTAGTTACAACCTCCCTCCCAAACCAAACTGGGTAGTAAACTGAACATGTTCAAAGGTGAGAAGATTAAAAATTAAAGGAGAAAAAAGACAAAGCAAGTCCTCAGATCCAATTGAAAGAGCCCGCTGCATACAAGCTTACCAGCAACAGAGAGGCTGGAAGACACCCTAACCTAACCACCTGACTCTCAACATTAACTTCAAGTTGCCTTGTTCCAGTTTCTGACTCATGAGCAAAGATCATGTTTTGTTAATTCTAGTTCAGAATACTTCTCATAAGTTGTTTTACTTACAATGCCTACTTTGAAAGGCTCACTGAAGTTAACTGGACAATGAATTAGGCAGAAATCGCTTTACAGAAAGAGGGAAAGTCCAAAGTGCCACTTTCCACAGAGAACCCAAAGTTCAGTTTTATTCAGAGTAATGAAAAAAAAAGAAAAAAACTTCTTCTCATAGAAGAAACTCAGCCATAGGTCAGATCTGTACTGGAACTAAACATGCAGTGAGGACAGGGCTGCGTTTGTCTACTGTTCTCTAATATTAACAATTATAAACAGAGCAGTGCAACTAGCATTTGGAACAACCCTTCTAGTGTTACAGTGTCAGGCACAGCACTTCACTTCTCTTCACACCACTGGTTCTCTTTGCGTACCTGGGCCACTTCCTCTTCAGTAAAGTCGTTTTTGATATTGAAGGTTTTACGAATCTCCTCAGGAGTTTTCCCCTAAATCATATTGGCCACAGTCTTGCATGTGATATCAAGCAAACCTTTAATGTCTAGTTTACAGCCAAAATAAGTTCAAAAAATGTTCCTTGGTCAAATTTCAGGAATCCTTGGTCCCAAACAGGAATATCATCTGTCTGCTTTTCTTTGCTCTCATCATCTTCAGGAGGAGGGGGTCATCCTTGTGATGAGTGCACCACTGAATGACCATTTTTAGACTTGCTGCATTAACATTTGGTAAAGAAACAGGATCACCATCTCCCTCATCATCCATTTCTAAACCTTCCAGCATGGTCTTGATGGTCACAGATTGTTTGGCAATTTCTACATCAACTTCAAATATCTCTCCATCAGAACTCTGCAACTTTATCGAAGGCATGGTGCTCGGTCTCAAGACCGCCGGCCAGAGGCAGATGGGCGGCGTTCAGAGAAGAAGAGAAACACTGAGGACAAGGCCACTAACGGCAATTTCTTTCTTAATGAGAAATTATGAATATAATTCATTACAAGCACCCAAATAATTCCCTCTTTGTTTGAATAGATTAGTGTCTATTGGTTTCCTGTCCAGTATGTCTCTATTTACAGGTCTAAGTAGATCGGTGTGAGAATGAAGAAAATACAGACAGAAATGACACTGGGACCCAAAGAAAAGCTGGGGTCAGGTATCTGTGTTCTCTGAGGTGAAACCACAACACCTTAGAAGCTTTGTGTCAGTAACACCGACATACAAATAGATTTACTGCGTGGTGATAATAGAAAGGCAGAGTTACTACCTAAAGCTAGGCAAACACTCATGTTCAACTCATCTCAGTACTTTCTAACTCTTTAGCCTTGAATTGTTGAGGCCTAAACATCTGAAGAGAGCAAATCATGATGGAGAGTTTTTTTCCCTAACTATTAACATCTCCATAAGATCACAAGAGGATTTATAATGTTTCAAGCCTCAAGTAATGAGGGGAAGTTTCTTTGCCTTTTTGTGTATGTCTATGTCTTGGTCCTTGAGCTAGATCTGCCCACATTAACTCACAGACCTACTCAGGCCTTACTTTTTTCTCCATATATATTTCTGATGACTGAATATTTTATATTTTTTCTAAAAGAATCTGCTTTGTATTTTCATGACATGTTTTGGACATTTTCTGTAAAACAGTAATTGGCATATTAATTATACAATATTAGTATAAAATCAATATCCAACATTCCAGAGCAGCAGAAAGTAAACACAAGTTTTATTGTATTTATTGATAGAAAAAAATTGGGGCATATTTAGGGGTTTGAAAAATCTATATTATATTGTATAAAATTTCAAGTATTAGCAAAATATTAGTGTAAAAGTTGTAGCAGTCTAAGATCAATATCCTGTATAAAATATAGAGTAAATTATGCAGTGATTTTGACTTGACATAGCTATCCATAAAATTATCCTGGCATAAGTCTTCACATTTTAAATTATTGTTTCTTTCATATCTTTTCAAATTAATCCTATGTCATTTTAATACATGATGATTGTGTAATTTTGTTTGAATCATTGCTATATATGTAGATTGTTTCCTAAGGAAATTTTGTGAATATAAATTTTAGTTATTGGTAAAATATTTCTAAAATCACACCAAGCATATGGCTTCCTAATGTCACTCATCTGACACTGAGTAAGGTTTGAATGTTTGCTAAAGGTTTCCTTCCACTATCCATATTATAGACAATTATTTTATTGCATGAGTACTGGGGTAATAATTACCAATTGAATTTGTTTCTTTCATGAATTTTCTGATGTGTTCTAAGTTTTTAGCTTCTTGTAAAGAATTTTTTTAAAAAAAAATTTCTGTATATGTATTAAGTTTCTTCCCATTAGTGATACTCTGTTAGGCTTGAATATTCGAGGACTCCATAACACTTGCCACATTCTTCATATTGTATGAGTTCTCTCTAATATGAATTATGTGATGATATTCAGATTTAAAAACCAAGATAAGGTTTTCCCACATGCTTTGTATTTGTAAGCTTCCTCCAATCTATGGTTTTAGTGAGTTTATGCACAGATGATCCATGGAAAAAGGGCATAATACATAACACATTCATTACAATTTTAAGGATTCTGCCTTCAATGGGTCTTTAGTGCCCTTGAACATGTGAATCATGGGCAAAGGACTTGTTAAAATCAGTATATTTTTAACTTTCTTCTCCATTTTGGATTCTTTGGTGGACTTGAAGCATTGAGGCCCGGTAAAGTACTTGCCACATTCTTCACATCACATTTCCTCCTGTGTGGATTTGGGATGTCTTTGTAGATGTGAGATCTGTCTAAAGAACTTTTCACATTTCTTGCAGCTCTAAGATTTTACTCCTAAATGTATTCTTTGATTCATATGAAAACTTGAGCTCTGAGTGAAGTACTTTCCACAGTCTAAACATTTATAAGGTTTCTCTCCAGTGTGTATTCTTTGATGAACATGAAGATTTGAGCTCTGAGTAAAAGACTTGCCACAATCTGAACATTTGTATGGTTTTTCTCCAGTGTGTATTCTTTGATGTACATGAAGATTTGAACTCTGAGTAAAGGACTTGCCATAATTTGAACATTTGTATGGTTTTTCTCCAGTGTGTATTCTTTGATGAACTTTAAGTTTTGAGCCTTCGATAAAGGACTTTCAACATACACTACATTTGTAAGGTTTCACCTCAGTGTGTATTCTTTGATGTACTTTAAGTGTTGAGCAATTGGTAAAGTACTTTCTACAATCTAAACATTTGTAAGGTTTCTCTCTAGTGTGTATTCTTCAATGAACATGAAGTTTTGACCTCTGAGTATAGGAATTACCACAATCTGAACATTTATAAGGTTTATTTCCCATGTGTATTTTTTGATGAATTTTAAGTGCTGAGCTCTGAGTAAAGGACTTGCCACAATCTAAACATTTGTATGGTCTTTCTCCAGTGTGTATTCTTTGAGGAACTTTAAGTTTTGAGCCTAAAATAAAGGACTTTCCACATACATTACATTTGTAAGGTTTTTCTCCAGTGCGTATTCTTTGATGCACTTTAAAGTTAGAGCCTACAATAAAGGACTTTCCACATATATTACAATTGTAAGGTTTCACCCCAGTGTACAATATTTGATGAACTTTTAGTGTTAAGCATCTGATAAAGTACTTTCCACAGTCTTTACATTTGACAGGTTTCAATCCAGTATGTATTCTTTTATAAATTTCAAGTGTTGAGCTCTAAGTAAATGACATGTCACATATATTACATTTGCAAAGTTTATCTCCAGTGTGGACTCTCTGATGAACTTGAATATTTGAGAGCCTTGTTAAATGACTTGCCACATTCTTTACATCTGTAAGTTTTCTCTACAGTATGTATCCTCTGATGAATATGAAGTGTTGAATTCTGAGTAAAAGACTTGCCACATGCTTCACATATGAAAGGTTTTTCTCCTGAATCACTTCTCTGAGGAAGATGAAGAGAAAACCCATGGGCAAATGACTTGCCACACTCTGTACATTTGAAAGCATTGTCTTCAGTGTGGATTTTACAATGAGTTCTATATTTTGATTCATGGGAATAGAACCTGTCATGCTCTGGATATTGGTATGATTCTTTTGTCAAATGGATTTTATGATGCTCCTCAAGTACTGATAACGTGGAAAACAACTTTCCACATATTTTACATTTGCACATTTTTTCTCAAGTATGAAACACATTAATTTTGAAAAAGTCTGAGCATCTCCTGTAACTCCTCCCAAATTTCTTATGATTATGTCCAACACTGAATCTTGGATTCCCCTCAAATTTTGATGGGTGGGTGAAACATTGACTACATGCTTTGAATTTTGATTGTTTCCCTTCAGTGTGTCTTGAGTCACTTTGAACATTTGAATAGAAATTGTAGGATCTGAATGGAAATGATGCAGAGTGAGCTTTGTGAAGAGAAGCTGGAACTTCTTCATCTATACGGTCAGGGATGTCAGTGATGGGTACTACAAAAAGATCACTTCCATCAGCACATGACTCACATTTTTTATTGTCAGATCTACATATATAGAATTTCCTTATCTGTAATTTACCAAGGCTATTGCTTTCAAACTGTTCTTATATTTCTCTTTGGTAAGTATCCTGGGTACACTCTTTTGGAAATGACTCCTGAATTGGATTATAAAACAGAGTTGCAAGAAATGGAAGGCAATTATCATCTAACTGTGTAGAATTAGACAATAATAATATAGAAATTTTTTATAAAATGATACCAATATGAGGTCAGTAGCAAAATGATTACACAAAAATCCTCAGTACTTCTTCCATAAGGAATTAATATCCAAACATGATGAACATGGAGAAGGTCTTTTCATGAACTTATATTTTATAATATGTAAAATTTGAAAAGGTCTTCTTTAAGCATGTAATGTAACCAACAACTGTAAATATAATTGTTAGAATACAAAATGAAACTATTAGCCATTATTAAAAATATTCTGTTTATTTGGAAATTGCATTATCAATTTAAATCAAAATATCCTTTCCAAACAGATAAATGATAAAGTGATAGTAATAAAAACTATCATATATAGATTTTATATGATTAATGATTTAAAATGTGTTAATATGTAGTTACTCAAAAGGAGTAATTATTGAAAAGAAAAGAATAAAATGATCATGAAAAAACTATGCCTATCAGGTCCACAGAGCTTTATGTACATGAGGAGAGAAAGTTTCAAAATCTCCACAATTACATTGATAATTCTATAGGTCTTTCAAATTTTCAGATGCCTAAGAATATCTTAAATTGATAAAAGACTGGCCTTTCATCTCAGCATTTGGAAGGCAGAGGCAGAGGCAGAGGTGGGTGACTCTCTATGGTTGGTTATATGGCCATCCTGATCTACATATTCAGTTCCTGGTCAACCAAGGTTACATAATTACAGAATTTGTCTCAAAAAAGAGAAAAGGTGAGAAAAGTAAATTATATGTCCAAGCAATAAAAAATGCCAATTGAGTCAATTAAGCAAAGTTGCCCTGGGCAACATTAAGATGGATGGATTTCTCCACTGTAAAACTAATTGTCAGCCAAGCAAAACTTGATCTTAGCCGCAGTATGTCCTGTCTTAGTGTAATTAACTGATAGAAACATCCCAGATGGCCCTTCAATGTGAATCACAGTCTGACATTTTTCAAAGCATTCCTCACTGACTTGAATGCAGATTATGCGTGGTGGCCAGAGGACATTACAATTTGTATTTTGCAAATATTCTTAGATCTCTAATATCTTTCTATTCAAAAACACAAAATTAAGCTGGTCAGTAGTGACACATGCCTTTAGTCCCAGCACTCAGGAGACAGATGCTTTAATCTCAGAACTGTGAAGGCAGAAGCAGGTAAATCTCCATGAGATCCAGGCCAGCCTGGACTACAGAGCAAGTTCCTGGATAGCCAGGGCAGTTACACAGAGAAACTCTGTTTCCCCAAAAGCACCACATTGATAAAAGGCCTACTGAATAAAATTTATATGTTCAAAGTAGACTGAAATGTAGAATTCTATTTCAAAGTAAATATCATAATTCAGAGTTTACATGTGATATTCAAAAATTCTTTTTTTAGTGTAAATTTAATTTAAATACAATTATATAATTTCATTTTAACATTATCCCTGCCACTTTTCCTCCAACTACTCCCATATACTCAAATCAATAATATAACCTCCAGTTGATAATTGTTACAGTTATATATTTATGTAAATTTTTTTCAAGTATACATACATAATTTATAACTAGAATGTTAGTCCAGCTTAATGGATATAATCATTGTTAATGATTATATCATTTCAGGTCTCACCAGTTTGTATTAGACAAGCACTAACAGGGATAACTGTTTGCATTAAACAAGCACTAACAGGGATAACCCATGGCAGATGGTAATTCTCCTTGTCACAGCATTCAATAGGTGTCTATAATTCTTTGATTAGGGATTTGAGGTAGAGGGACACTATGAATTGGGAAACAAAAATTTGGGACAATTTTTCAGTTTTGAAGGAAGGAAAGTCAGTACAATAGGTGAAAGAGAGACTAGCAATAACCTTAGCACCAAGCATAAGAATCTTGATTCAAATTTTCTGAATATATATTTTATACCAGAAAATTTAAATAAATTTTAAATACAAAGAAGAGTAACTATGATTATAGGCCAGTTTTTGATAATCTTAAAAATATATTTATATATTTATTGACTATATATTTGGGAATGCATATGATTGGATGGTAGTTTTCAGAAACCTCTTTCTACTATCTGTGTCCTGGTAATTGAACTCTGGTAATCAGATGTGCAACAAGTATTTTAATCTCTCTGGACCACAGGAGAAATCTTGAAGAAACATAGACAACTGTACTTCTCTAGAAGCTTGTTAAAGCAGCTATATATCTAAAAACAATTTAAATGTCTTTACTAAATGATGGTGTAACCAATACCCAAACTTGAAATTATTTGCCAGCAAATAATGCTGTATTGTTATACCGTTAGATTTGTGCGTCACATATCCTTCACTAGAGAAGCTTAATATGGAAATTTTAGAGAACTAATCTTACCTGGGATTCCTTTATCTTAATCCTTACATGAGGGTTCAAGCACATATAAAAAAAATGGATGCAGAGAGAACATAAGGACAAGAAATGGTAAATGACTTTAAGGAAGAAGTTTACAACATTTTAAGAATAATGGCCATACAACCACCATGTGTGTGACAGCAAGGCCAAAACCCATAGAAGCTCAAGACAGACAAAATCTCAGCTTGTAAAATGGAGAGTAGGCCGATAGTCACATCTTTTTCCCAAGAGCATGTGCAGTACTAAGCTTCCAGGAATAAGAAAATTGATTTTTCAATTGAGTATCATCAGGATATATCAATCATATTCAAAGCCTTGTGTTCAGAAATCATTGGCCAGCAGAAATCTTCCTCAATTTTTAATGTATTTTATGTTATTTTTTGATAGTGAGAATGAGATGGGATGTGGGAATCAGGACATTAGGTTAGTGTGGTAAAGGAATGGCATGCAAGGGGGTCAAAGAAATAACAATAAACTGATGCAGATACACCATAAAAAATTTCAAAAAATACAGAAAAACACTATAATCACTGTCATATTGGAGAAAAATATCAGACATTTATTGGAACACAAAGTAAAGTACCACATAAATTGTCAAATTAATATTGGCATTCTAAATTTCATCTAATCACTAGTCTGAAGAAATGAGGGAAAATCATGTAAAGTTTTCTGTGAGCTTGATCCTAGTACACAGTTCTAAATGAAAATTCTCAGGCATCACTTCTAGTGAGGAGCTGGGCTAATCCAAATGAAGTTATTATTTGCTTCTTTCTTTGTACTCCACAAATGAAGCAATTTTCTTCCAACTTACCTGAGTCTCTACCTTCTGCTTCCTCTATGTTCACAATCCAGGGTTGTTTTTCTATTCAAGACAGATGAGTAGCTCTGATTTTGATGCAGAAAAGTCTGTGAATTAGGAAAGACATATGAATATTTCTTAACATGATGTGGAAAAGAGTTGGGATCTAACACAGGATTGTACTCAATGGATATGAAGTTACATAAAGAAAGATTCATAAGTGGAGTCTTACTAGTACATATATGACAGGCATTGTAGACTTTTAATATGCCTTAATGTTAATTTTGAATACATTCAACTTTCCTTAAATTGCCCCATTACAAAAATGAAACTGTTGGAGTCAAACTGTATTCACACATTATTGTTACTGACTGACTACAAAAAAAATTGGATTGAAGGAAGTATTAGGCTAAATTAAAAGACTATTTAAAATAGGAAAATTTTCAGTCAATATTACACTCACCAATATGTACAAACAATTGAAATTTGTTGATAGAAACTTTTCAAAATACTAATGTAAGTTGCTAGACATTGGTAGGGCTAAGTAGCAATCATGAAAAAAATTATTCTCCCCTAGAGAAACCAGGTTGCTCTAGTTCTCAAATATGACCTCTCTATACAAATCCCTCTGAGATGTGTCCAAGCATTCTCATTCCTCTTGGAGAAATTCATGGCCACGTTCTTGAAAGTCAATGGATTCTGAGGTGAAAATTCAATTTTTCCTTGTTATCATGGTTTGAGTCCTTTATTTGGCCCAGAAAAGAGTATTTATCTAAAGAATTTGCTGTGTTATCAGTAATTGATATGCAAGTTTTAAAAGTTATATATTAAGAGGTACGATGTTGTGACATTTTCATGAGATCAGAGAGGTCCGTCTGGCTCTGCCTCCCGAGTGCTGGGATTAAAGGCATGTGCCACCTCCGCCCAGCTGCGTATCCACTTTCAAACTTAAATTCAGGGCAATGATAGAAAGTAATTCTCATGATGGAAACAATTTACTGAGCATATCCCTGATTGAGTATATTCCGGTCCTTAGGGAAGTAATTAATACTTTTAGTCTGATATATGGTCTCATTATTAAACTGCTACATAAAAAGCAACCTTTCAATTCATGAATTAATGTCAAAATATACTCTCAAGTTATTTATGAAGGAAAATAAATAAAAGACAAATTGCATGGACAGGCATTTCTCAATATCTACTACTCTGTAGAGAGGGAGTACAAGTCATACCTAAAGATGAAGATTACCTTCTACTTTGACCCTTATTGAATTTTCACATTCCTCTGTAAATTTCCTTGGAACTGTTATTACTGTTAAGGAGAAAACAGTGACCTCTAAGTGGTGAAGGCAAAGACAAAAGCACACAGCCAGGGCAAGAACATTAGCATCAGCTTCCAGGGAAGAGATTGGTAGCTGGTCTCAGCACAACAGAAGGTCATTACAGGTTCACAAGGAGGTTAGTAGTTTACAAAGAGAAATGATTGAATACAAAACAGAACAGTAAACAAAAGAAAACTCACCTGAAAAAAAAGATAATTTCACACCAACTTATGACTGACAAATTCCTTTTGGAAGTTTGTATTACATTTAAACACCTCATCATAGTATATAACACCGAATGTCTTTCATAGCAATACTACTACTTTAATCATTATACATTGACGGAAAGATATGCCACCCTTTTTCATAGTGCCTCTTTCTTGAAACAGGCTATATTGAGCATATAGATACCTGGGCACAAGGATCATGGAACATGGCTTCTTTCTCATTCATAAGAGATGACTCAATTCCATTTTCAGTAGGACATGTGTATGCATGTTTTTGTTATATCAAAAGGTTACATAATGCATTAATGCATAGAATTTATGCTAAAAAATTAACCACATGGCATGGCACACACCTTTAATCTCAGCCCTCAGAAGGCAGAGCTTGGTGGATCTCTATGACTTTGAGGCCAGCCTGGGCTACAGAGTGAGTTCCAGAAAAGGAGCAAAGCTACACAGAGAAACCCTGTCTCGAAAAAACAAAACAAATAACAAAAATAAAAATAATAATAAAATGGTGACAACATAGTAGAAAGGAGCACACACTTATGAGACATGAATTCTAAAGACTTTCTCTTAACAATCAGTTCAAAAACAGAAAAAGAAAGCCTTGTAAACACTGAGGGATAATTTAAAGGTTTGGGATCCTGGAAAAAGAAGCTTTTGTAGGAGAACAGACATGTCCCACCTCCACACATAATACATTTACCTGAGAAAAAGCCATCTCTTTCACTCTTGTCTCTGGATCCTCTCAGAAAACTTTTATCTCAAAATTTTACCTTCCTGATAATATTTTGGGTTTGAAAGTAAACAGAGTCCCATATACTTTTTACCAAAATAAGAGACTGGGAAGGATCAAAAAGCTAATTCTGTGTACTATAACAGAGCAGAGATGTAGAACAACATGAGCTTCTAGAGGCAGACAAAATTGTAGGTTCTACTTTCTTGCACTCAGGTAGGTAGGCTATTTGACCAGCATCATGAATGACTTTAGTACAGACCTGGCAGCATGGTTAAATTGACTTGCTAGAGCTAGCAGGGACAGGATGACATTTCAAAGGGAGGCTGAGCCCAGCTGACATTGAGAAGCATTAAGAATCCTCACACTCTTTCTTTGGGTTTGACAATTAAAGCAAAATGAGGCTCCCATGGAGGATAACAGACAGTGTCTGTGGAGAAGTCTCAGATGAAAGTAATTCTTCAACTGGGTAAAAAAAAATCTAGTTGCTTGTTTCCAAGAAGCATGAAGGCAATGAATTCACCTCTAAAGTCTCCACTGATTTTTCTCATTAGTTACCATGATACAATTAACTGACCAATCCATGGAACTGGCATTCACTACATAGAAATCAGCACACATACGAAGTTTCTCTTTGTTTTCTACATGAGTTGCATAGTAATTACTCAAACACCCCTTTAATATTTGGAAGAAGCTAGGCAAACCTTTAAAATAATAATAGTCAGAGCAAGATGTTCATGTATTTATGAACATAGAGACAAACTTGAAGGAGACAAAATAGAAAACTATAAAACAGAACAGACAGAATTGAGGGTCTCCAAAATCAAGGAAGTAGTATAACCTGAGAGAAGTGATTCATAACCCTTTTCTGCTTTTCTATGACAGTTGAGAGTAATTGTGAGTAGGAGGAGACTAATAATGAGATCAGAACTTCAGAAGCTAATTAGAGGCTTAATCCATGCAGATGGCATAGATCTCAGTGATTCTACATGGTGAGTTACCTTTTGTCCATGTGCTCTAAAAACTATTAAATTTTCTATCAAGATGTAACAACAGAAATTGAGCTAAGTAGCCTTGTGATGAAATACCACAAGCAAGAGTTCAAATAAGCTTTTCTTCATTTGAGATGATTTTCTTCAATGTTCATGATCTTATGTGATTTCATATGATAATATAGGTATATGCACAGCTACCTAGACTCATATGAAGGCACCCATGCACTTAATTTTCTGTTTGAATCATCTTTCTGTGTAACATAACTCAGTATTTCTTTTACTTATTGAATTTTCTGTTAATGTTTTCAATTGTGGAAGTCTTATTTATAGTAAAAAAATTCACTTACATTTTGACAACAATCAAACCTTGCCTCAAAATAAAGGATAATAGGCAAAGAAAACAACACACTAGATGTACTTCTTAAAACATTTAAAAATAGAAATTTACTTACAGAATAAATACAACCTGAGTTATGAATATGCCTCCAATTGTTAGTTTTTGAGTGGTTTGATTTCTAGTAATGCATACACAACTTCTTCTACTCTTGGGAATCCTCTAAGTTCTAATATGACACTCAGTCATTGCTAAAATCAGCATGATGTATTTTACAATATGAGATAGAGAGTAAGATTAAGGAAATATTCAGTGAAGTTTTATGATATTAAGGAAATATCAAGTATAAATATTCTTTCAAATAATACTCCACAATATTCTTTTAAATGATCAAAGAGTGACAATAATCTTCAAAAAATATTATTGTGGTTGAAGATATGTGATATATTCCAGGTTTAAGTTCTGTAGGAAAAAATCCTGTGTCTCATATTTATATTGAATCACACTGGCATTTGCATTACTTACACTATGAACTGAATAATTTGTGAAGGTTTAAAGGTGTGGAAGATTTTTCTGTGACATATAGATATTTTTATTTTATATTATTATACTCAAAACAGTTTATGAAAGGAATTCAGCTCCCAGAGCGATTTAGCATTTACATTTGCTTTAATAGAACACTCATTTTAGCATTTGTCAAAGAATGTACAGAGATTACTTAAGTTGTCATTTTGCCAATTTTTGAGAAGTGTTCAAAGATACTAGGTTATCAGGTATCTACCTTGAATTTCACTTGACAATATTTGAAGAATAAGTTACATCTTGTTTATTTTTGCCTGTATGCATACCTTTCTACATAATTAGTTTATAGAAATCATACAGCCACAGTTCTCAACCTGTGGGTCATGGTCCCTTTGGTGGGTGCAATGACCCTTTACCAGGGATCTTGAAAGACCGTCAGCAATATCAGATATGTATATTACAATTTATAACATGAACAAAATTGTGCTTATTAAAGAGCAATGAAAATAATGTTACAGTTTAAGGTCACCAAGAAATGAAGAACTGTATTAAAATGTCATGGCATTAGGAAAGTTAAGAATGACTATCCTACACTGAGTCTCATCAGTAGTCAATGTACAAACAAAATTTTTTGTCTGTGTTTTTGTACTGTTACTCTTCTACAAATTTAATAATTTATTAATTATTTTATATTCTGACCTCATTTTCCCCTCCCTCCTTTTCTCCAATTCCTTCCCAAATTCCACTCCACACCCCAATCCACTAACCCTCTGTCTCTGTTAAGAAAGGAGGCAGCCTCCAATGCATATCAGCAAGGAATGACCAATCAATTAACTCTAATACTAAGACCCTCGCCTTGAAATTATGTTAGGCAAAGCAATCCAATAAGAGGAATGAGCTCTAAAGAGCCAACTAAAAAAAAAAAAAATAAAATAAAAAAAATAAAAATAAAAAAAAAAATAAAAAAAAAAGAGCCAACTAAAGCATTAGGGACAGACCCTGCTCCCACTGTTATTACTTCCACAAATAGACAAACTACAAACATTACATATATGTAGAGGGCTGACTTTGGTCACATGAAGGCTCCCTGGTTACTGGTTAAAACTCTGTGAGTTCCTATGAGCAAGAACAGAGGGAAGAAGAATTGTAGAAATCAAGGGGATCAAGCATTATCTTATCTCAATGTGAAAATAGAGACACAAGTTACTTAAAATAATCCCATTATTTCCTTCCTTTGGACTAATAATATTGTTCTTTGCATATGTTTATTTGCATTCTTATAGTTTTCTATAGGACCTAGTTTTAATTTTAATGATGCGTTTTTATTAGCATTGCCATTTCTGGAATAGCTAATCTTCATAATACCATCATTTTTTTAAATGAAGATTCAACTTGTCAAGAAAAATATAAATAAATAAAAGGTATAATACATTTATTTGTACTCAAAAACAGGGAATCTAAATGAGGTTAAAACAATCATTAATATACACTCTTCCAAAGTTAAAATATTGAGAATATAATAGTGGTATAGAATATAATAATATCACATGTAAGTCAATATCATCTTCAACAAATTGCATAAAATAATTATGTAGCTACTTGGACTTTGTATTGCAGTCATTAATCATCTATTAGCAAGAATTCTTCTATTTTACATTGACATTGCTTTAGTGTTTTCAAACAAGAACTCACTGTAAATAATGAGAATAAATGTTTTCATAAAGCAATGTGCACAGCTAATTTTTCAATAGGCATTTAGTAATTACAAGGTCTACTTCTGAATAAACACTTCCAAATTCACATCAAGTGTAGGGATTCCTAAAGTGATGTTTGTGATATTGTCTAAGAAATGAATATTGATCAAAGATTTTGTTTATTCCACACATTTAGAAGGAAATGTTATTGCATAAATATATGATACTGAAATAAAGTTGATAATTATTATAAAATTTCTTCAAGTTTCTTTCTAATGAGTTTTTTGGTGTCTTCATTTTCCACATTCTTCATACTTGTAAAGTTTCTCTCCAGTATGGGTTTATGAAAGATAAAGAAGTGTTGAGGATGTGGTAAATGAATTTTCACATTCTTTAAATTTGTAAGGCTTGACTCAGATATGAGTTCTGTAATGATCATTAACAGAAGAGCAAAGGGTAAAAGACTGGATGCATTTTTAGCTTTTCTGTGGTTTACCTCTAGTATGGATTCTCTGATGAACATGAAGAGATGAGACATGCCTAAAGCACTTTCCACATTCATCACATTTAAAAGGTTTCTCTCCAGTATGGATTCTCCTATGACATTGAAGTTTAGAGGATTGAACAAAGGACTTGCCACAATCATCACATTTATAAGGTTTCTCTTCAATATGGATTCTCCGATGAACAGAAAGAGATGAGCCATACCTAAAGCACTTTCCACACTCATCACATTTACATGGTTTTTCTCCAGTATGGATTCTCTTGTGACATTGAAGATTGGAGGACTGACGAAGGACTTTTCACATTCATCACATTTATAAGGTTTCTCTCCAGTATGGATTCTCTGATGAACTTGAAGAGATGAGCCATCCCTAAAGCCCTTTCCACAGTCATCACATTTGTAAGCCTTCTCTCCAGTATGGATTCTCTTATGATATTGAAGATTGGAGGACTGGACAAAGGACTTTCCACATTCATCACATTTATAAGGTTTCTCTCCAGTATGGATTCTCTTATGACATTGAAGTTTGGAGGACTGGACAAAGGACTTTCCACATTCATCACATTTGTAATGTTTCTCTCCAGTATGGATTCTCTGATGAACATGAAGAGATGAGTCATGTCTAAAGCACTTTCCACATTCATCACATCTATAAGGTTTCTCTCCAGTATGGATTCTCCTATGACGTTGAAGTTTAGAGGATTGGACAAAGGACTTGCCACATTCATCACATTCATAAGGTTTCTTTCCAATATGGATTCTCTGATGAACAGAAAGAGATGAGCCATCCCTAAAGCACTTTCCACACTCATCACATTTATAAGAATTTTCTCCAGGATAGATTCTCTTGTGACATTGAAGATTGGAGGACTGGAAAAAGGACTTTTCATAGTCATCAGATTTATAAGGTTTTTTTCTAATATGGATTCTCTGATGAACCTCAAAAGATGAGCCACTAGTAAAGCATTTTCCACATTCATTACATATATAAGTTTTCTCTCTAGTATGGATTCTGTGATGAACATGAAGGTATGAGAGTTTGCTATAGGACTTTCCACAAGCATTACATCTGTATGGTTTCTCTTCTGCAGTGTGACTTGAATCATTTTGAGTTATAATTGAATTGAAATCAAAGAATTCATCACAGTCTTTAACCTGGCACATTTTTGTTCCAGTATGCTTTATATTATCCATCTCTAGACTTGAGGATTCAATTGTGACCTTTATACATGCATCACCTGTTTGTCTCTCATAAATATCTTGAGTACTAGTTCCATTATACTGAGTACAGTTTGAGAATTCATAACGAATTTGGTCTTGTTGGTTGTTTGTCCAATGATTCTCTTGGCTATGGTCATGTTGGTGCAAAATCTTTGAGTATTTACCAAAAATCTTCTCATGTGCATGGTTTTCAAAATGATTAACTGTCAAGCAAGTATTTATGTGAGAATTGCTAGGAATTATGTCATCAGTACAGTTAGTCCATGAGTCCTTGCCATTAAAAGGTATTTCAAACTGACTATTCTGGTAATTATTTAGCAAAGAAAACCTACCAAGGTCATTATTAACATCACTAAGTATATAGGAATTTTCACAAGTACTTTCTCTATGGTACGTATTATGCCGCATTTTATTCTTAAAATATTTATGTTGATCTAAATTGTAGAAATTTTCACATAGGGGAAGTAATTGTTCAGGAAATTCTACCAAATTTTGAGTAGAGGATATAGCATATTGCTGATGATTTAAATATTTTTCTGTGCTTAAAACATTCCTTTCTTCAGGGACTTTTGGAATACCATTTACTCCCACAGCACTTGAAAAGTATTGCAAAGAATTTGAACTATTACCCTGTGTGTCCCTTTGTGAAGTTGTCACATATCCATGTAGAGTATAGCCAGGTGTCCATGCTTGGAGTGAATATTTTTCCATATAATTATTAGGTTCTGAACTTGTAACTGTCACAAAGTGTACTCTCTTTGGACACACTAGGGGTTCTTGATGTTTTTCATAACTAATACCTTTGGTATCTTTTTCAAAAACATAATTCTCATTGAAACATAATTCATAGTCTCTGTTGTCATGATGATAATTCCAGAACTTCCTTGTATGTAACATGGCAAGTCCATGATTTTCCACTAAGCCTGCTCTTTTTTCCTGTAAAGAATCTTGTTTGTACTTCTGTTGAAAAACCTCCTGAGTCTGGTAATATGACAAATCTGGAAAAATTAAAACAAACAAACTCTTGATTTGTCAAATAATTTGAAAACAATATGAGAATATAATGTATAAAATGACAGCAGTTTGTGGAACATATCAAGGCTGTATAGTAGGAAAATTTCTAAGTTTGGCTGTAGGAACTAAATGTACTTATGTAAAATGAGTGTAATTCATGGAATGTTTGATCTTCATGAAGTCATATAACAGGCAAACTTAGACAACAATTTTGGGGAAAAGTTTGAAGCTCTCTCCCACTTGCCATGCAAATTGGGAACATGTCTGTTGAATTTACTGCTATGATTCTTTCTGCTTACACCATTATAATCTAAGAAATCACAGGTTTTTTTTCTGGGCTCTACTCCTCCTTGTGAAAGCCTGTTCTTTCCTTTTTGATAACAGAGCAACCTTGATTGCACCCCAACTCATTTTCTCCCACAACGACAGCATGCCCCTCATCCCTTCTATAGGCATACACCAGAACCTGCTCAATCATGTCTGCCATCCACTCTGTTTTATTATTCTTCCACATAAGATTGAGCCAGTAGGTGTTTGCCAGTATAACCTCTCATCCACACACAACAAATTCATAAGCAACTTATGATCACCTGACTCTGGATCATTTCCTGAGCATATGATCAATATAAAAACTACAAACAGACCTGCTAACTCTTACAAATACTAAGAAGGACCCTGGCTTTCTTCTATCCCTTGAAAGGGACAAAAGAATACTTCCCAATTCTCCTTCATGGAAACCATCAGCACTTTTGATAACAGTCTGGTAACATACATTTTTAACTTATTATCAGACAGGTGATTCCACAATATCCCCTCATCCACATTCCCTCACCAACTACAGTTTCCAGCCTTTATTCTACCCTATGTGCCCATATCTAGACTGACATTCTCTGTCCAGAATACTCCTACATTTACTTTCCCAATTGGATGCATATCCTGTAAATCTGCCCAGCCCCTGTGCCTACTTGACACCTCACCATCCCTGCTATATCAAACCTTCACAAATTAGCTTCTCTATTTTTATTGTGGTCTGTTCAGTCTTCTTTGTGCACCAAAAACAAGGAAATTACAAATTAGTTCACAGGACCAATTTTGATTGCAAGAACATGATTACTATACATGCTAGTTTGAATAACAATGCTCCCTAATGGTCAGATACTTGACAACTTTTTTTTTATGTAGCCACAGTATTTGACTCAAAGTACAGGCTTAATGCATAAAATGTGGAACTGAGTTATGACATTGAAGTGTAAGAACTACACACTATCTTTAGTCTCCTTTCTGATGCTTGCTTGAAACTTGACAAGTGAATGTTATCTGTTCTTTTGGCAATGTCTGCTGCCTCTTGACTTCCTTCCATGGCATAATGGAGTCTTATTCTTATGGTATCTTGAGCCCAATGAAACCCTTAGGTTTACAAATTTCCATGTTAAATGTGTTTCCTCTCAGCAGTAGAAAAATCATATAGAGAATACACAAGGTAAAGGTAGAATTTAATCCCCACCAAGTCTACTAGACTTGATTGAGTATTTCTCAATCAGTAATGATCATAATACCTAAAATATAAGAACTATCTTAAATATTATTAAAATAGTCAAAGTGCCTAAATTAGGCACCAAGAAACAGCCCAATAAAATCAATGAGGAGAACCTTAAACATCTGAGTTATGTAAGAAACCACAGAGACATAAGGGCAAATTAAATGAAAACAGTCCAGTCTTAAAAAATAAATTAAGCCAGATGGTGGTGGCACACGCCTTTAATCCCAGCACTCAGAAGGCAGAGGCAGGTGGATCTCTGTGAGTTCAAAACCAGCCTGGGCTACCAAGTGAGTTCCAGAAAAGGCACAAAGCTACACAGAGAAACCCTTTCTCAAAAAACCAATAAATACACTAATTAATTAATTAAAAAGTATAGATTTATTGATGAGAAATCAGTCTGAAATGAACTTGGAGCAGGAAACTAATTAGAAAAGTCAAGGTAAAGCTTTATAAGCAGGACAGAAAATTTGCAAATAGAATATCAAAAATAAATACAATAAGTAGAGGAATTGAAATGCAGGTCAGAAATATGTATATGTATTTGAATATTTCACAGAAAAGAAATACACAAGTAATGCTATACACCATAGGAATGTGGAATACCTTAAATAAGGTATATATATATATATATATATATATATATATATATATATATACACCTTATTTTATATTTATATATATATTATGTATATTATATATATATAACATAAGAATCTTACCTCAATTGCATAATGAACTCTTCCTCAAGATAATGAAAGAAAAAGTTGCCAAACTCCAGAAAGTCATGATATTGCAGATACTGAAAACATTCACAACAACAAATAGGCAAAAATATAAAAAAGAATTACCACACAGCAAGCCTTAATTAATAGACAGAACAAAACAAGAGTAGTAAAATGTGAAGAAAGAAAATAAATATCTCATGTAAAACAGAGCCCATTAGGTTAATGGCTGATTGATTTTACAGGAGAAGGTACTAAACAAAAGTGCCAGGAACAGTGCAATCCTAAAGAGAATAAGGGCCTATACTGACTACTGTACTAAGCAAAAATATCTGCTATAATTGAATGAGAAGAAATTTTTAGGAATTAGAAGGTAAGAAATGATTCATAACATGCACATTAATAGAAAACAAGAGACAAGAAACAGTATTTAAGACTGACAAATGGACACAGGCAACTCCAACCAGTACAGCAGAACTTCACCTCAACTTTTTCTTCTCTTAATCCAATCCCACAGTCCCATCTTCAGCTCTGATAAAACGAACTGCTGCAGTTTCCCTGCTGCCTGTGATTTCATTTCCATTGGACAACAGATCCTCCAATTCTAACATTATTCTCACAACCTTTCTTGATCTTATCACCCGAATCTGGTAGGAACTCTCTGGAAGCCCACAGGCCACTCCTGCCAGGGCAGACATTAGGTTAATTCCAGAACTTCACTTCTCACCATGGCTCTTTAAGTCCAATACAATAGTTTCAGCCCCAGTTCAGTAGCAGAACTGTAGCAGCCTTAGCCTTCCTTATCTCTGAGGGATTCCACAGACCAACCCTGAACCTTCCTTCTACAACTGATTGCATTGTCTCATACTCCAAATCCAGCAGAAAAAAAAAAGACCCAAGAACCAAACTGAGAAGGGAAGCAGAGAGGCAAATTGCTGATCTTCATCTTTTTCTCTGCTCTTCTAAATCTATCCCCCAAGACTCATCCCCAGATCTGGAGAAAACACAACATTTCTGAAGCCATTTCTTTCTTCCTGCACCAATCTAAAATGGATCACACAGATTTCCCCATCCAAATCTTTATCGCCTAACTCATTGCTTTGTTCCTACCTGAAACTCCAGAAGTCATTCTCTTCAAACACAGAGGCCATCGTGACCAGAGAAACAAAGACACTAGTTGCATATCATTACTTCTCCCTCCATGCCTCCATGTCCTATTTCCCAATTTTATACTCAGATCTTTATCAGACATTCTGCTGTTGACTCTCCACACTCATGGTCCACTTATATGTGAATAAAACCATGAAGACAATGATAACAAAGCTACAATCTGTAGAATCAGAGGAGGAATGAAACACGTATATCTTCTTATAAAAGGGAATAGAATAAACAAGTATAGATAATTTGGAGACTGGAATGGTGGGAACTCGTGTGCAGGTTGAGTAGAGATGGGTTTCTAGGCAGGAATACAGGGAGAGACTGATAACAATAATGGGCATTTGAGGGGTAGTATTGAAACCAAATTTAATTGGAACTACCCAAAATATGAAAGATATTTTAAAAAATATTGCCAAATAATGTGGGAATCAGAGTCTCAAATGTCTCTCTCTTATGATCTAACACATATTTCAGTATGAAAATTGTGTTACATACAATTGAATGTTAGCCAAGTGGACCAAAGTGTATACCCAAACAAACCAGGATTTTCCCAGTTCTAGACCTTTATCTCTGAACTGAAAACAAAGTTAATTGCTGGAGACAATAATTATACAAATCACTGAAAATGGAGAGACCTAGTGCCTACAGAGAGCTTTAAACCCCTATTTTGTTTGTTACAAGAACAATATCTTTATTTTAGATAGAAACATATATGCCAAATCAGCCAAAAAAGCCTTTATCTTCAATGGTATTCTGCCAGCAAGATAAGGTAGGACAAAGGTGGAACAAAGCTTGATGGAGCAAGCAACCAATAATTGATTTGACTTAAGGCCATTTCTCCAGATGGATATCACTCCTGACATTTCTTAGGTGACCATAAACATCATACTAGAAATGCCCAAGGAATTAGGGTAAAACAAAATACTACTTGTCTAAAAAAATGTAGTGATAAAATGACTCATCATGATATTCTGCAATACTCAGAGATCAGTGTGTTGTTTATATATCATCATGGAAGAATTCTCCTACAGAATATATTAAAAAGTATATAGATATACTGCCAGACATGTCTACAGTGAGTCAGAGATCTTGAACACTCATCTCTAAATGAGATCTTTCTATCTAATACCTCCCCTCCATTGCTCAGGCAACCCTGCAGAAGAGGAGGTGGAAATAGTGTAAGAGTCACAGGGATGGAAAATATCAAGAAAACAAGGCCTTCTAAATTAACATGGGGGAATTTCATATGAACTCAGAGAGAGTGAAGCAACAAGCATAGGAACTATACATGTATATACATAGAAGTTTTCTGTGTATAAATTGTAGGTTCCAGTTTAATGGTTTTATGGGATTCATGAGCAGGACAATGATTTCTGATTATATGCTTATCATTTGATTACTTTTGTTCTGTTGTTTTTGTCTTGTAAAACTTTGATGTGATAGATTTTGTTTAATCTTATGAAAATTTATTTTGTTATACATAAAGTAATCAAATCATGTATTTTGGACAAGCATGGCATAATAAGATACTGTAAGGCTAGACACCTCCTCTCTTATTAAGGATGGTCAAGGCAACCCAGTATTAGAAAAGGATAGGAAAAGTAGGAAACAGATTCACAGACAGCCCCTGTTCCCTCTGTTATAAATTGCACTAGATGAATAAGCTATAAAACTGTTATGTATGTGTAGAGGGCTTAGGTCAGACCCACCCAAGTTCTCTGTTGCTTCAGTCCCTGTGAGCCCCAAAGTGTCCAGGTTATTTCATTTTGAATCTCAGCTATATCTTTCCTATAGTTCAACTTGAAAAGGGAGAGGAAACAAGGGATCCATTTCTTGCCATGAAATCAATAGAGAAAGTATATATAGAAATTCTGAAATGCTTTAGCTATGAAGTTTCCCCTCTTTCTGTGAAATCTACTGTTCTCCAATATTCCCTTTCAGGCAATAGATAAAGGCCTCATCATACTTCTATATATGATGTACATTGTCTGTCTATTGCCTCATTCCTAAATTTTTTGCTTTGGTCAAGGTTGGTGAACAGCTTTTGTGTTGACACAGAATGTCCTGTGCATTAGAAGAGACATATGTCACAATATTCATATAACCCAATACAGTTGGAGTCCTAACACAAGGCTATACACAGAATAAGAGGAAAATAATAAAAGATCCATATTTAATTTCCTCATTGTAAATGCCTTGTTAAATGCTTTAAAATATTGAGATTTTTTTTCAGTTTTCTCTCTCTGTACATTTAGTGCCATTTGAATTACAACAAAGCAAAAATACAAGCATGGAACATCATGTGAAAATTGGTATCCGTGCATGATATGCTATAGAATGGCTGCAACAATGTATAATGTGAGATTGTAGGAATTATATCATTGTGCAGGAGGATTGATAAAAAACAAGAATGAGTTTATGGTAAGTTATATGTTATATGTATGATATATCAATGTATGTTATATACCAACTTTCAACAATTTGGAAAAAGACATGTAAGCCTCATTAATACAAAATATATATGTCTCCTAATAACACTTGATAGAAATATCAGGGTAAACTACTAATAATGTAAAAAAAAATATATAAACTCACCTGTAGAGACCTGGTTGGTGTAGTTCTTCAACATGTCACTGCCAGGCAAAGAATTCTCAGCAGAGTCCAGGCAACCCAATTCCTCCTGGATGAAATCTATGGGCACATCCTTGAAAGCCAACAGGTTTAGAAAAAAATTGTTTTTCTTATTAATGATTTGATGGCACAGAGAAAAATTGGTTAAATATGAACCTTTCTCTTGTCATTTATTGATATATATTATTTGAGTACATTGGCTGTGAAAAAAGAATGGTGTGAAATAAGTGCTGGTGACATGATGGGTAGAGAGGTATGGAATCAGCCTTAAAGGGGAAATCCAGACTGAAATGTGCTGTGTGATTTTGGCTTTTTGATTCTCAGGCAAGAAAAGCATGAAGCTAAGTGAGGCAATTTCCTTCCCTATAACTCTTGCAGAGAAAGACATGGTTGTCTAAAATACATGAGATGCCTCCACTTTTCTGAATAGAAAGGACGAGTGAATGGTGATAGGCAGAGGGATGATTTGAGGAAGACACTGGAAGGTGAGGAGCAAGGGAGGGAAAACTCTAGTCAGGCTGGAGATATTAATTAATTAAAATAGCAAAAAAATGTTTGAGATTACTGATATCCTGAGGCAGGGTCTCATACAGAACACACACAGGACATAGGCAAGTGAGACCATCAGAGCAGATGCAGATGTTGAAGTGTGGCATGTAAGCCTCAAGCTAATATTTTCTAAAACTAAAGATTCCTATGAATGTATCAGTGAATCAGTGCATAGGAGCTAAAGGGAGTGATTTATGCTCTGCAGTCATATCCACAATTGAGTGAACATCTAATATTACTAAATCCTTTAGGAGACTGCAAACTGCTTTTATAATAAAAAAATCTGGATTTTCAGATGTCACCTGCTGTTTTCAACTGCTTCTTGCCCAGAAGCAGTTTGAAGCATGGTATGCTGTGGGATGGTCTGTATGTCAAATGTGTTGTTGATTGGTCAATAAATAAATCACTGATTGGTCAGTGGCCAGGCAGGAAGTATAGGCGGGACTAACAGAGAGGAGAATTGAGAGAACAGGAAGCTGGGTGAAGGAGACACTGCCAGCCGCCACCATGACAAGCCGCATGGGAAGATCCCGGTAAGCCACGAGCCATGTGGCAAGGTATAGATTAATGGAAATGGATTAATTTAAGATATAAGAACAGTTAGCAAGAAGCCTGCCATGGCCATACAGTTTGTAACTAATATAAGTCTCTGTGTTTACTTGATCGGGTCTGAGCAGCTGTGGGACTGGCGGGTGAGAGAGATTTGCCCTGACCGTGGGCCAGGCAGAAAAATTCAAGCTACAAATGGCGCCCAACGTGGGGCATGAACCCACGACCCTGAGATTAAGAGTCTCGTGCTCTACCGACTGAGCTAGCCGGGCCGGGTGAGGCCTGAGCTAATGGCCAAGCAGTTTAAATAATGTAAGAGTTTGTGTGTTTATTTTATAAGTGGGCTCTGGAACTGGCGGGACTTGGTGGCGGGAGCTGGAGAGAAATTCTCCAGCTACAAATGGCATCCAACGTGGTGGCAAGAGTTTCCACCTAAAAACTTAGAAAAAAGATTCTAAAAGGGACCTAAAAACAGCTTCCTAATTGTCTCTCTCAAATAAGCGGCAGCTGCCGGTTTGAGCTACTGGTGGGTTCCTAGCGTGCGCTCTCGACCTGCAGTATGGTGGGAATGAGGCCGCTGCAAGTAGAACATTAAACTGTGTGGTGGATTTAGCCTTTGCTAGTACAAAACAAAAAAAAGAGGTTTCTGGGCTACACGCTACTTTGGTAAAAGTGTAGACCCACTATTTCTGAGAGTTACGGCTCCCAGAGCTGGTGGAAAGCGGACCACCGCCATGTTGGGAAGCTGAAGTGGGCGGAGCCAGCAGCCACTGCACCGTTTCAGGCTTAGAAGGCTGCAGTTTAAAAGGAATAGGCTCAAGCTAATATAAAAAAATAAGCCACGTAAAGATGGCTACCACACAGAGAATTTGGATTATGTTCGCTTTGATATTCGTAACTGAAGAAAAACATTTGATTACAAAAGCTGTTGAGTTATGCCAAAATGTATATTTTAAAGGTACCTTGACTTCAAAATTTGGATGTAAGGATATGTTGCTTTGGAAAGGAGGCTCTGATTTTGTTTCCACAGAAAGCCAGAGGCTATGGATTTGTTCAAGATTAAGATACATCAGGTTTGACCAGCCAAGACCCCCTGAAAGGTCTCCGATGACACCATGGCCCTGATGATCCAACATCCAAAATGGTTTCAAGGCAACTGGCTCAGACGACATACTCTCATGGACTATTCCATAATTCTAAAATTTTCTTTGTATCCCCATAAGATACAGCGCCCCCCTCCAGCAGGAAGTAGTAAGAGAAACTACGCCCAAATTCCCAAATATACCAAGCTGACTTTGGAGATATGTAAAGGTTAAAACCTTCCTTTTTAAGAAAAGAAAAGGGGAAGTGCTGTGGGATGGTCTGTATGTCAAATGTGTTGTTGATTGGTCAATAAATAAATCGCTGATTGGTCAGTGGCCAGGCAGGAAGTATAGGCGGGACTAACAGAGAGGAGAATTAAGAGAACAGGAAGCTGGGTGAAGGAGACACTGCCAGCTGCCACCATGACAAGCCGCATGGGAAGATCCCGGTAAGCCACGTGCCATGTGGCAAGGTATAGATTAATGGAAATGGATTAATTTAAGATATAAGAACAGTTAGCAAGAAGCCTGCCATGGCCATACAGTTTGTAACTAATATAAGTCTCTGTGTTTACTTGATCGGGTCTGAGCAGCTGTGGGACTGGCGGGTGAGAGAGATTTGCCCTGACCGTGGGCCAGGCAGAAAAACTCAAGCTACAATGGTACTTCACAAAAAGATAAAGATATTGAAACCAACCCTGTGATCAACAAGTACTTAGTGATAGCATAATATATTTTTAAGGTTTGTAATTTTTACATGTCTTATGGGTGATGGGAGAGTAGGAGAGTTCAGAAACTATGTGGAAGGATAATGACTCTAGGCACAAATATAAACCCACCACAATAGAAATATTGTTTTTTATTAGTTTTTTTATTTTACATATCAATCAAAGATTCTACTCTTCTTTCTTCCTGTCTCTCTAGCCTCCCCCTCCCAATCCTAGAATTATTCTTAACTATATATATGTACTTGTATAAAACCCAGTTGGAGTGGACATGACCTACATGAGTGGCACTGCCTTGTCTTTGTGGATAGATTTCCACAATGTATCAAATGAAAGGGCCAGTTAAAGGCATGGCTTACTTCTTTTTGAGTGTGTTGTGTTCCCACTGAATGACCCCATAAGCTCATTTATTTGAATGCTTTTCTCTTAGAAGGTGGATCTCTCTAGCAAAGATTAGAAGTTGTTCCTTCATAAAGGATGTTTCTCATCTTGAATGGACTTTGATCAAAGGCACATTGCAGGCTTGAGTAAGCTATACACATGTAAAGGCATAGAACTTAGGCCTGCTTCAACATCTCTGCCTTTAACAGTTACAGTGCATATACAGAGTGTTGGAACTTTACTCCTGTGTCACAAGGGAGTAAAGATGATACCTGAAGAGACACTCCAGTTTCCACATTAATCCTGATTAAATTTGCATATTCCTCTGTAAACTTCCTCAAAGCTGTTCCTACTGTGAACTCTAAGTGATGAAGGCAAGTGTGACACTCCTCAGCCAGGACAAGAAAATCAGCATCAGCACCCATGGGAGAGATTGGTAGCAGGTGTCAGCACAACTGAAGGGCATTGCAGGTTCACTAGGAGGTTTGTAGCTGACAAAGAGAAACAACTGAATTGACTCTTTAAATCTAGTAAAAAAAAAAAAAAAGAAGAATAAAAAGAAGAAAACACTTTTATTAGGATAACTTCACACTGCATTATGCCTGACAAATTGCATTTGGGAGTTTTATCAAACTTAAATACTTTATCTTAGTATATGACACAGTATGTCTTTTATAGAAATTCTATTTTAAACATTATTTTTGGTAAAGCAGAAATTCCATCCTGTTTTGTGTGTGTGTGTGTGTGTGTGTGTGTGTGTGTGTGTGTGTTCCTCTTTCTTTAACTTTTATGTAATGAACATTTGATTCCCGTAAGGAAGGATCATGGAACATAGGTCTTTTCTCACTGAGTGAGATGACACAATTACATTCTAAGTAAGTAGTGAGTGTACATGTTTTTGTGTAATTCAAAAAATTCTAGATTATGCATTAATTGAGAAAATTTATCTAGAAAAAAATTAAAATACTGGGAGAAATGTGAAAGGTGGGTAAACGCACATGGGTCAGATGCATTTAAACTGTTAACCTTCAAAAACACTTGAGAAAAAGAAAAAGAAAGCCTTGTCAAAACTAGGAGGTAAGAGCCGGGTAGTGGTGGCACACACCTTTAATCCCAGCACTCGGGAGGCAGAGGCAAGCGGATCTATGTGAATTCGAGGCCAGCCTGGTCTACCAAGTGAGTTCCAGGAAAGGCGGAAAGCTATACAGAGAAACCCTCGAAAAACAAAAACAAAACAAAACAACAACAACAACAAAAAACTAGGAGGTAAATTAAACATTAGGAGCTTCTGCAAATTAAGCAGTTCTGTAACAACAGACAACATATCTCATTCATATACTTACCTGAGAATATGTCATCTCTCTTTTCCCTTCCATGTGGATCCTCTCAGGAAAATTTATTTTAAAATTTCACCTTCCTGATAATATTTCAGATTACAAAACCCCAACAGCACCCTATGCTTCCTACCACACACCAAGACTGGAAGGCAAGGACCACAATCCTCATTCCCTATTCTAAAGCAAAGCCAAGATACAGAATCCTACCGGCTCTCAGAGGCAGATCAAACTGAAGGTTCTCCTTTAATGCATTCAGACCAGCATTTTCAAGGGCTTCAGTATAGAGGTGGGAATGTGATTGAATTAACCTGATGCACCCAGCAGAGCCAGCTAGCCATTTCAAATGGAGGCTATGCACAGGTGTTATTCAGAAGCCTTAAGGACCCTCAAGGACCCACACATTCTCTTTCTCTCTAATGGCTGATTAAAATAACATTGATGCTCCCATTGAGAATAACAAACAAAATCTGTGGAGTAGATGCAAATGAAAGTATTTCAACAGACAGAAAAACCTAAGTGTTTGTGGCCAAGAAGCATGAGGGAAATCCATGCCTCTCTAAGGTCTTCAGTGATTTTTCCCATTGTCTCCCATGGCCTTGTTTATTATAATGACTTTTGTAGTATAATTAACTTTATTTTTTATTTTAGTTTTTGAAGACAGGGATTTTCTCTGTCATCAACTTGGCTGTCCTGGAACTCACTGTATACAACATAGAGGATGCAAACTCACAGAGAATGGCTTGTCTCTGCCTCTCCAGTGGTGGGATTAAATGTGTGAGTTTGCTGAGAATGTCATAAGAAAAATGTATGAACAGAAAAATAGACACACAAAATGACTGGAATTTGGTGGGTCTTTCCCTCTGATGGAGAAACAACATCACTAGGATTCTTTGCTTATTCATTACAAAGAGATGACAAATGTTTTAGGGATAATATCTACAGGTAGATGGGTCATTCTATCCAAATGAATAAGGGGGCAGGTTTGGATCATATCAGGAGTGACAGTCTTTGTAGGGGAGCACTGCTCAGGCTTAAACCACTGTTGGAGAAGGCTAGGGTGAATATTTTCTGAACACTATCAATATCCACATGGAGCACAGGAAGCTTTCTCGTTTTACTGGGCCTGAAGTGGTTTTTCTTTTTTTTTTTAACAAATTTCTCATGGGCCTGAGTGTGTGCCCTCTGACATGGATGTTTCCCTGTACACAAAAGAAACTCTTTCATTCCTCCACAAATTCCAATGTTCTTCTGTTTTCCAGAAACACATTTACTGATTTCTATGTTAGAATTTATGTCAAACAATGTACTAAGAAATAAACACATTTTACTTTGTATTAGGATCCATGAACCAGATGATATTAATTACATCTTTTACTACAAAATGATTACCTATCATGCCAAGGCAGCAGGTATTAAACACAAGGTATTAATACATTTATTGGGAATTTAGGCAAGAGGATAACTTAATGTTAAACTTTTATAATATACACTTAGTTAAAATTGCAAATACTATAAACAAAATAATCTTCATGTAGAATGTAACACAAACACAAATATCCTAGCTTATTGATGTTTATAAATAGTTCTACCTGGCTTTAAGTCCTTATATTTTAATCATTTTTGCTTTAGTCAATTTTCACATTAATTTGTACCATTTTAAAAAATAATTTCTAAATCATTCTGTACAAAACTTTATTTTCTCTGTAGCTTATTTACCAAGAAACTGCTTCGTGAATATAACTTTTATTTCTTGGTAAAATGTTTCTAAATTTCATATACATATGTCTTCTTGTTTTATTTTCTCTGACATTGAATAAGACATGAACATTGTCTAATGTACTCTAATCAAGTCTTTCTATGTTAAAGAATATTTTCTTTGTGTAAACAGTTGAACAATGATTATGTATCAAATTTTGTTCCAACATAAATCTTAAGTAATATAAGCTCTGAGCTCAAGGCATTGGACTTGCAACATTCTTTATATCTGTATTTTTTCTCTCTAGTATAAATTCTGTGTTGATCTCACACAGTTGAGAAGTAGGTAAATGATTTCTCATACTGTACACATATAGAGTTTTTCTCCTCAATGGATTCTGTGGTGGGTTTGAAGATGTGAGCAGTATATAATGTAATTGACACATTCTTCTCTTTTATAAGTTTTCTCTCCAGGATTGATATTTTGATGATCTTTAAAAGTGAAGTACTAGGCAAAGGTCTTGACACATTCTGTGCAGTAGCATGGTTTCTCTCCACTGTGGAGCCTCTTAAATGTCTTCAGTGTGAAAGATCTACCACAGTATTTCACAGATTTCTCATATTTCATCCTCAATAAGGAATCTTGGATACCCAATAAGATTTAAAAGATGAGTCAAAAACTGTTTCTAAATTTTGATACAAACTTTTATCTCCAGTGTTGCATAAATCACTTGAATGAAGTTTGCATAGAAATTGAAGGATATGCCCTAATTTGTACACTTGCAAGTTTTCCACTAACATAATGTTTTAAATCCCTCTTTAAAATGGGTGATTTTATTGAAACTTTGCTGTACTTACTCTAGTCCAATTATATTTGTCAGATTCACCATAGTTCTAGTTATATTACACTCACTACAATATCAGGATGCATTTAAAATTTCTTCTTTCAGAGTGCTTCTATAAACCTTATCTTGGGTATGCTTCTATGAGAGAAAAGACTATGACTATTGTTCAGGCCCATTTGAAATTTGACATTGTTATAAGGATTTCTGAACAGTAATTTAGTGAGGATTGGTTAGTTCAACAGGAAAACAAAGTTTTCAAATTTCATTATTCATTGTAAAATTAATAAACTTGTGCTGTAAATTGTGTCTGAAAAAGAATATGTTGCACCTAAGAGCAATTTGACACTTGGTACAGTTTTCACTAAAGGAAATCTCCCATACAGCAGTCTTCCATATCAAGCAAGCTAGAATGTACTATTTCTTTAAAATTATGTGGCCGTCATGCAGCCTTTTCTGAGACAGAAAACATTCTGTGACTAAGAGCTCCGTGGAACTTGTCACATTGAGGACCCTGGGAAATGTTCTGTAAAGCTTACATTTCCACCACAAGTACATAGGGATGTTCTGTTTCTTAAGCATGGAGAGCCATCTTTTTTTTTACAGGTGGTTCTATGGATATGTTCACCACAGTTTCCTACTAAACAAAATATACTATATCCTTTTTAACAGATTTATTAATTATATAGTATTTGTGCTTACTATTGGCTATAATAAATACTCAGCACTGAGGCAGGGTATGGTGACTTATGGCATTAATCCTCCCAACAAGAGGCAGTGGATAAAGGATACCTGTCAATTTGATGTCAGACTGATCTACATAGCACATTGCAAGACTGTAGGGCTATATACAAATGTCCTATCTCTAATCAAACAAACAAGAAAAATACTCCAGGGAGTAGGGAACACACAGAAACCTCAGCAATGAAAATACTCTGCATCATTAGAGCTTCTTGTATGCTCATTGAGTCCCTAATGTCACCTACAGAGAATTCACAGTTCAGAATTCAGAGTCTTGCTTTATAGATTGATCTGAGGTACCTACTACAAACTTCTGCTTATCTTTGAGGAAGGCTTGATACCCTGTTTCACAAATGCACATTGCATTGAAGTAGGGATCAAATAATGGAATCTTGTGCACTTAGTATTTTAATTATTTTTTTCTGAGATGAGTATACTAAAATAACATTTTTCTAAAAAAATTTTTGTGTAGAAACTCTGGATTTTGAGTTACTTCCAAGTTGCTGAGCCATAATGAGACTAGAGTGCTCCAATTAATAAATACTTTTTTCTGGGCTGGAGAAATGGCTTAGAAGAGCACTGACTGCTCTTCCAGAGGTCCTGAGTTCAATTCCCAGCAACCACATGGTGGCTCACAACCATCTGTAATAAGGTCTGGTGCCCTCTTCTGGTCATACATGCTGTATACATAATAAATAAATCTTTAAAAAAAATACTTTTTTCTGCATAATTTGACTTCTTTGTATGGGTCCCATTTTCTAGTTCCAGTATTATATTTCGAACATGTATGAGGTTGTTTGCTTGTGAACACATGAGCATGGATATGTACATGTGCTTTATAGAAAACATTCTTGATTGTTCATCTTATTAACTGAGTCAAGATAAACACACAGCTGATCAAGATAGCTAATCTTTCTGTCTTTCAACATTCTCTGTTGGTATCCATGTGTAGTGGGTAGCCATTTTCTCCTTGATCTGGAAGTTTCAATGCCCATTGAGCCTTTGGTAACTGTCATGCCTACAAGGCGGGGCAAAAGAGGACCTTGATGACTGGAGATCCCGATGCGCTGTCACTCTTGGTTCCTGGACCCTGGACGCTGGAGGTAGACTGAGCAGAGTTCTCCAGAGACCACCACCAGACTGCGCCACTCCTTTCCTAGACCCTACCACCTACCTATCCCTTCATTTGTAAGTTACACCAATAAATAAACCTCCCTTTTAACTACGTGGAGTGGCCTTAATAATTTCACCAATGTCCATGTCTCTGCTTGTAAGATCTGAATTGCAGGCTGGCCACCACACCTGGCATTTATTTGGGTTATGGTAATTTGTACTCTGCTACTTTGTAATTTCATTTGTTCCATTTCCCATTGCACTTATATAAGTCTACTCACTTGTTGCCTTTTCAATTTTTCCCAGGCTTGATACACATTACTTCTAACACTACAAAGTTTATCAACTTCCCCATTTCTGTCTAAACATTTTTGGACTATTTCCATTATCCTAATTTTAATGAAGTCAGACACCCCTTAATTGTTAATTGTTGTTTCACTGCTTGATGAGAACATCTTGATTTAGTTTTGCTGAGTCAACTGACATTGTTTCCTCTTCCTTTTAATTTTAAAACTTTCCTTATGTTTGATGTACATGAGTCTTCTCTGGTAACCTCTATTTTTTTTTTCATTCTCTACACTTTGTTTATAACTAGCATGCATTGCCAAAGATTTATTAATGACATTTTCTTACATTGTGCATATTATTGATTATCCTCCTTTTAATGGCTCCCTCTTCTTTTTGCTCAGGAGCCTGTAATACTTTGGAGTTCCTTCTAAATCCTTAGTATTTTCTGTATTCCTTTTCCATTCTCTTTCCAATCACTTCCTTTGAGAATTCTTCTTTCCATTTGACAGAATATTTTCTAAGTTCATGAAGTATACTAAATATCTTCCCTCATATCCACATGCATATATAAATGAAAGTAAAACATCCATATGTGATAGTCAAAAGTTATTCAGTTTTTGGAAAAACAGTCATGCTTTTTAAGAAAATTATTTTCAATTGTGATGATTCCCCTACAACTTTCATGATTTAAGTTTTCATCAATGGTGAGTGAATTGCATTGCTTACATCACATTTTTAATCATTTTCTGTGGAGAAATTTATTAATAACAGGAATATTTTCTTCCCTCTAGGGGCTTAAAGAAACTTCATGTAACATTTTTGGTGATGAAAGAGTAAAGTGTAGTCTAAATATATGTTATGGAATTCCTAAAAATAATATATGTCCTGTTAAAGTACAAATATTTTCCAACAAACTCCTTTAGAACAAAGAAAAATGAAACATAAAAATGAAAAGTAATTCATCAAGTATTAGTAAATAAAAAGCTGAAGAAAGGGAGGACTGTACAAGCTGGAAGGTCAAGTTCATTATGGGGAACCCACAGACACAGCTAAACTGAGCTTGTGGGAACTCAGATACTCTGAACAAATGGTTAGGGAGCCTACATGGAACCATCATAGACTCTCTGCTTGTGTGTGTGACAGTTGTATAATTTGGTCTGTTTGTAAGGCACCTAGCAGTGGGATCTTTACCTGTCCCTGGTGCTTAGCTGGCATTTGGGAACCTGTTCTCCATGCTGGATTACCTTGTCCAGCCTTGATGCAGGGAGAGGAACTAAAATCAGACTTAACTTTATGTGCCAGGCTTTGATCAAGCCCATGAGAGGCTTGTCTCTTTCTGAATGGAGATGGAGCAGGAGTGAGGAGGGAGGTGGGGTAGATGGACAGGCAGGAGAGAAAGTGTGAGGAGAGGAGAGAAAAGAAACTGTGTTCAGTATGTACAATAAATAAAAAATGAAAATAAAATAAATCATTTACAAATTTTTAAGAGGATAAAGAAGAACAAATCGTTGTTTTGAGTATGGTGGTATCTTAAAAATGAGAGACAGTATAATTCACTCTGTGAATCTACTAAAAATCAAACAAAATCACCACCCTGGGTTTAGTATATGGTCTTACTTCATTGAGGCTAATATGTTCTGCTGTTTGGAATTAATGAAAATATTTGAGTGATGATGCATGGGTGCAGGTGTCTCCAACTCTTCCATCTTTCCTTCATTACAAATATTGTGCAAATTTAGCTCAGACCTCCTTTTCTCTAACAACCCAAGTGGCACTTTTGGGCAACTAACATAGAACAAATGGTTTTTCCTCATACTTGCTTCAAGCTGTGATGCAATTTACCTAGCTATGGAGTACTCTTCTGCCCTGCCAGAAATGAAGACATAAGAAAACAAAGGCAGTTTTATTTTAGTGACTCATAGACTCTCTTACATAACAACTTGTCAGATTGTAGTTTGTGCTCATTTATGATAAAGTTGTAACTTGTCACCTAACCACTAATAAAGAAATATTTTGAGCACTTAAATTCACTTTCTGACTTATTCCAGGCCATATGTGACCCCACTACCTTTATTCATTCCCCTTTTGGGTGCAAATGAAGCTGACTCAATGTTCTTATGGGGACCTTGAAAGCTTTTGCATTATATTGTAAAAGAGTGGCTACTGCTGAGGTTGTAGACTGGTTCTGTGACAGGACTGGCAGAATTTTGTCACAGAAGAATAAAGTGGGTAGAACAAAGAGCTCAGTATGCTTAGAGTTTTTTCCCTCAGATTATTCTCGCTGATGGTAGCAACTCTTCTGCAGACCCTGGGAAGGAGACTGTTGGAGATTGGACCCCTAATAGTTTCCATTAATGAGGCATTTAATGTTTATGATATTCCCTTCTATTAAACTTTTTAACATTAACATTGTTAAATTTTGTTGACAATACAGCACACATTAGGAGTACATCATCAACCCATAGACTTGTATTCTGGAAAGAGACACATGAGGATTTTGAGTTGAAATGTATCCCTGAATCATTCCTGACATCCAAGTCAGGATGAATAACAAACAACAAAATCTCAAGGGTATATGTGAAAATATGAAAAACAAAACCAGCAACAACTACCCACCACCTTTCATAGATAACCTTACTTGAAAAGTATGATCACACACTGACTGATATTTAAATAAACAATAGACCACTGAGATGAATAGGATCTCATTCTATCCATTACAGCAGAAAAACACCTATCACTAAGTAAAAGCACAATAGTAGATGAACAAAAGCCACAGAAGCGATATAAAGATCAAAAAATAAACTTCACTAAATGGATTTGCCATACATAGAGCGTACTTGAGTATCTACCTCAAATGTTCCAAAATAGAAATCACAATGCAGTGATCTCAACCATATGTCTTGGGTGAACATGGTAAGTAATTTACTTCCTCCAAGGCTACAATGAAAAAGAAATGAAATGTACTTTTTTTTTGAAGCTGAAGACAGACAACTGTGGTATCAAAAATCTTTACCAAATGATTTACACAAATAGGGTTCTTCTCTTGTATGAGTTTGTCCCCATTTTCTGACTTCAAAATGATAGAAATAGTTTTTAAAATATTTACAACACTAGAGGCATAGCTGAGCAGTTAAGAAATGTTCATTCCCATGACCAAGGTCTGATTTTTGACAATTTCCTGTAATTCCTGCTACAAGAAGATCCAAGTGTTTAATGTTCTCACCTGCTACCCTAGGTGGAGGAGCCTTCTCATTTCAATCATCAATCTTGATGTTGTCAAGATTCTTTAGTTCTTTATTATCCTGAGTGAGTCGAACATGGTATGACAAACATGGTATGTACTCACTTATAAGTAAATATAAGTAGTTCAGTAAAGTACAATCACAGTAATCACAGTTAATCTCAGTGCAATCCATAGATGCTGTGGGGCTAAATAAGAAACAATGGCTTTAGGAGAGATTTTCGTCTCTCCCTTGGAAGAGGAAATAGATTACATTTTTTGGGTGCACAGATGGCAAGTTGGGATGGGAACAGCAAGGATCAGGTGAATAAGGAAGAGACAAAGGGGGGGGGTAAGGTAACTGGAATAGGGGAGCTTTTAGCAGGGGTTATGAAAATAGTGCAATATAAACAACCTGGAACCTGTGTTGGGAGATGGCTCATTGTTTAAGAGCACCAACTGCTCTTTGAGAGGTCCTGAGTTCAATTTCCGGCAGCAACATGGTGGCTCACAACCACTTGTAATGAGATCTGGTACCCTCCTCTGCCCTGCAGGGACACATGTGGATAGAATACAGGATAGATAATAAGTAAATATAAAAAAAAACTTGAAACCTATAAGGGTAACCCCAGTTAGGACTCCAAACAATTAAGAATATGGAGTAACTATATAAGGCTCCAGTGATGGAACTGGCACACCAAGCCAACCACAGAACATTCAACTGTCACTTGACCTGCCTACAAGGTATGCTAGGTCAAGGGTGCCAGGCCACCAGCACATGAAGTTTTCACACTCCCTCAATTCCAATCAGGCTTGTCTGTCTTCATTCCCAACACTTCAATTAGTAAATGCTTAGAAATTACAAAAATCACTCCTCCTTCTATAATCAGGTGCTTTTTTTAAATAATGGTGACTTCAGCAGCTTATTATCTACCCTGTTTTCCCCAGTAGTGTGCACAATAAACTATTCCTTCTATTCTGGTCTGAAGGTTGAAACCATGCTCCAAATTCAAGTCCTTTTCCTTTTACAACAATGGATATTAAATTAGATGACTCACAAGAGTAGTTTTTAAAACCTAGAGGTGATATGATCATTCAATTTAAGATTTTGCAGCTGCAATATAGAGGACAGTAAGATCACTGCCCTGGAGAGCAACACACTGGAACCACAGCCATTTGTGTCAACATAAGAGAGCTTGTGTCAGAATCATTTTTCTAAAAAGATTAAAATGCAGGTGTCCTAGAATCAATATGCCTCCCAAGGGAGAAAACACTGCACACAATTAAGAGATTAATAAGGAAGAATATCGTTAATGATAGCATGCATCCATCTCTGGCTAATGCTCAAAGACGAGCCAGCCCAGAAGAGATCTTGCATTCCACATATTCTGTCTTCCTAGTGATATTTGGATTCAGGTTCCAGATTACACTTTGAGTAATTGAAATTGGGACCAAATAATGCATCTCCACCCACATAGACAGATGGAAGACTTACACAGCAAAAACATTTCCAAGACTATTTCTTAAATAACCCAGTGATACAAAACAGTATGATCTTCTTCAGTGACAGGGTTCTGAGGTGAATGGGATGAGAAAGAGAGGACAAGTATAAGGCAGAAAAGATAAAAGTTTGTGTCGGGAGGTCTTGTACAATCTATGTCTCATGTCAACTAAGCTTTTTTAAAGGATTTATTTACTTATATATTTATTATTATTAGTAGTAGTATTGTTATTTATTTATTTATTTATTTATTTATTTATTTATTTATTTATTATGCAGCATACAGTATCCTGCCTGCATGTATGCATGCAGACCAGAAGATGGCACCACATCCTCTTATATTATAGAGGGTTGTGAGCCACTATGTAGTTGCTGGGAATTGAACTCAGGACCTCTTGAAGAGTAGTAGCCAGTGCACTTAACTTCTAAGCCATCTCTCCAGCCTCAACTAAGCTTCTTAAAAGAATAACACCTTGTATACTACTTCCAGGAGGGAAATTAAAGAAAATGGATGACTTTTATGAAGTCAGCAGAAACTATCACACAATGGCATAAATTCATGGTCTGAAGCAACCCCACCACAAAAACCCTAGCCGTAGACATTACCAGCTCTCCAAAGCATATTTATGGCTTTAGGGGAGGAGCCTTTCTGTTGTCAACACATCAGACCCTTAGGGAAAGCTCCCAAGGACTAGGTTCTAGGTTTTAACTACCTTCCCAAGAATTTTCCTCCTCCCTGCCTGAGGGCATAAAGGAAAGCCTTGCTTCATCAGGAAACTCTGTAACACAATAGTGTATTCCATTTCTTTCTTGCTAGCTTGCTTTTTTTTTTTTGAGACAGGGATTCTCCATGTAGTTTTTGGTGCCTGTTCTGGATCTCGATCTGTAGACCAGCATGGCCTTGAAATCAGAGATCCACCTGGCTAGGATTTAGGCATGCACCACCACCACCCATCTCTACATTTCTTTTTTTCCTTTTCTTTTCTTTCTTTCTTTTTCTTTTAAAGACATGTTTTCACTGTGTAGCTTTGGAACCTCTCCTAGAACTCACTACCTAGACCAGGCTGGCCTCAAACACAGAGATCTGCCTGCCTCTGCCTCTCAAGTGAGTGCTGGGATTAAAGGTGTGTACCACCACCACCACCACCACCACCACCACCACAAACGTAGTGTTTTACTTTTCAAATGTTTGTCACTTGGTGTCATTTTGCCCATGTGGCAGAACTATGCCTTTCTAAAGAAGAAATTGGAACTTTATGGCATGCCAGGACTTAAGGTTGGTTTGGAACCTGTAATGCCTCAATGCGCAGCTTGTTAGATATTCTTTGATATAGGATTAGGCCTAGTGGCTGGTTGTAAATGAGCAGTGTGTCCTTCGCAATGCTTTGGAGCCAAATGTCTGGACAATCCTGGTGAACAAATGTGTACCCTATTTTCCTAATCTCTAACAGGCCTGGCTAGAATATACTCATTTTTTTTTCAGATAAATTTGTTTTTAATAAAGGAGTTAATTTTCTTTCAATCCTTTATAAAACAATAGCAATTAAAAACTTCATTTTTGAAAGTAAAATATTTACAAATGAATGAGTAACTCTGCAAAATTTATGTTAAAAAATGGAAAGACAGGGATTTCCAAAAAGATGAAATGAAAAGTGTAACAGTTCTCAGGTGTTGGTAAAAAAATACTGATCAGTGTTCAGTTCACATGTGCAAATTAAAGTCTAACATGAGAATCCACACGGAGAAAGCCAAATTATTTACATTCATAAAAGTAGTATCAATAGACAATTTAATACAATAACCTCTGAGAATATAAAAAACCAATTAGTTTATTTGTAAAAAAGGGGCTTTGCCCTGGACACCTGTAAGGTTGGCCACAGCTTGCATACAGTCTCTTAGCAAAATAATTATAGTTTACATTGCCATTTCATGTTATGTGCCAAAAATTACGTACAATTGCTGACAAAATACACCAACCATTTCCAACACTGGATCCACACTGGGAAACAGTCTGTTGTTGATTTGTCTCAACTCTGATTTATTTCATCTAAGTTTTCATTCTGAGCTAAAAACACAGTGCAAGTAAAATATATTTATGCTGAAAAGGTTCTCATTTCCTTCCACTTTACAGCTTCCAAACTGCAGCAAATAAATTGCACTTGTACAGATGCTACATTCCAGCCTCCACTAGCAGAAATGCAACCCTGCTTGGAGGTTGTGTTCCTGGGGAATTTCATATAGAAGGGAGGTAAGGGAAAGGGTGGGCAGGGGTTGGTAGTCTAAAAATCAGTTTGCTTCACCAACTGACTGCTACAACAACAGTAAAGTCAGTGAAATGAGGTCATTGGCTGCAGATGTACACCTAGTGGGTGAGTCAGAGTGAACTGAACCAAAATGAACACAGAATGAGCAACTGCTAATTATATGCTAAGCGCTTCCTTCCATCAGTCTTTAAATATGGCTTGTTTGGCAAGAAGGCCACTCAGTCGAGGATGAGCTCCGGTGAGCTGTCCTGTAAGAGCATCCACAGGCCTTTGTATTCTATCTACTGAGGACATGCTTTCTGCCACACTGAAGAGCTGATTTAGAAACAGGAGTATAAAACTGCTCCATTGTAAAGAGGTGGCTGTTTTTAAACAATATCTCGTTTGCTTCTTACAAAAAGGCGTAATCTGCAAATATATAAAAAAGTCCGCAGGCATCCCAGCAGAAACAACGAGTCATCCTGTTATTTAAGGAATGCTTTGTAGAGCAACAGTGAATGCCTTGTCTCACGCTCATTTTCTAAACAAAATATGAGGTCCCTGAGGTTGACCCGCGTGATACTTTGCCGAGTGAACTGTCTGGGGGTTCCCACACCAGAGCTGCCTGGGAGCGCTGCGCCTGGGCCTGAGCCCTCTGCCCCTGATCCAGGCCTGGCACAGTCCACTTTCCTCTTTTTCCTGAGCCTGATCGCCACCAGTGCTGTGAGGTTGGCATCTCACTGTCACATCTGTGCCAGCTCCTGCTGCTGCATCTCTTTTGCTTTCTGCTTCAACCTCAATTGCTCTGGGTCTTCTTGTCTGGACTGAGATTTTGCTTCCCGCATCAACATCTCCCCTCCTGCTCATCTTTCCTCTGCTTTTCAATCTGATCAAGCTGTTCAAAGAATTTGAGCTGAGCCTAGACATCACTCACTTGCTCATATCTGTCGTCATCCTTATAAAAGAAGTTTTTCTGCTGAGCTGTTTCAGATATTTTTTCTACAAGATTCTGCAGCCTTTGCTGTGTGGCATGAGACACATGAACGTAACTAACTACATGTGGATGCAGTTCCGTGATGCCGTGCTTTTTACCTATTTCCAGTATCCTCCTCTGCAAAGGTGTGGGGAGGAGGAAGGTGTTGTCTTTACAGGCTCCTTTATAGTGTCCCCACCAACTCAGAGTTTGTAGCCAATATTCTTGCACTTTCTTCAGACAGATTTACTCCAGCCATTGACACAACATCATTGATGTCATCATCATCCAGAAAGGTGCCTCCCCCTGACTCCTTGAGCTTGTTTTTCTGTGCAGCGGCTGCTTGTGCAGATACAGTAGAAGAGGCTTTGGTTCCTGGTAACACGGTGGGTTTCACCACAGGTACTGGCTGCAGCTGGTTCAGTTGGATCCGCTGTGATGTGGGGAGCATGATCTGGTTGTGAGGCTGCCAAAATGCGACCATGGGTGCCTGCGTCAAGGTCACCTGCGGGGGCCGGATCAAGGCTCCAGGCTTCGGGGGCAGCTGGATCACCAGTGGTGTAGGTGGTGCTTGCTTGCCAGTGCAACCTGTGTGGCCTGCATGAGGCTGATGACCTGGGGCTAGAGGATACTGGCCACTGAGGCAGCTGTTTTCCCAGCTGTGCGCTGCACGGAGCTGCTCAGCACCACAGCCATGAGTGCATTGGTTGCCTGTGAGGCAGGTGGCTGTTGCTGCTGGTTCTGCTGGATAAAGGCCGCAAAGTCTGGGGTCAGCTGTCTCAGGCAGGTAGCTCCTTTTCAGGAAAGGTACAAGGGAAGGTTGAGGTGAAGGGTTCAGTTCTTGATATAACCTGCTAGTGAAATCTTCTGTTTCAGTTTTCCCATCCAGCAAGTTTTGTACTAATTCTTTCACATTAGCCACTGTCTCTGTAGACTTTTCACCAGAGGAAGCCAGTTTTATTAATGTAGATAGAAAACTTTTACATTTCTTCCCATTTTCCATAGTATCCATGGCCACTGTGGAGGTGGTGCTGGCCCCAGGGACTGTTTGTTGAGGTGTCCCTGTCTGAACAGCTGTGAGAGTTCTGAGTGAGGCTGTCTGTGCAGAACCACCCAGAACAAGCTGAGGCTGTACCCCAGGAGACCACTGAAGGGTTGAAGTGGGCTGTACCATCATCTGGGCCTGAGACACCTGCTTAATGATGGTAGTTGGGGTCCCCTGCTGTGCAATAATAGGTGTTCCTGGAGATGCACGGTGGAAATCTGGACAGGTGGAGCACCTTTGGAGGTTGCAGGATGGGGTACCATGGTGCTCTGAGGCTGGGCGTGGGCATGGGCCTGCATCTGGTCCAGGGCTTGCTGAGTTATCATTAACAACTGCCCCTTCTCACTCCACATGAAGATCATTTCTGGGGGCAACTGGATGTTCTGAATGTTGGTCAGGTACTGTGGCGGCGGCTGCTGTCATGGGGTCAGTACGGTGGGCGTCATTGTGGCCCCAGATAAGTTTTATTTGCTAGAGAACAAACAAAATATTATCACAGATGTTTGTTCTGTGACATCACATTGAGATCAGGTGAACTGAATATACTTTTTGTCTAGTGGTCACAAGGAATTCAGACAACCAGGAAAGAAAGCAGGAACCAGATCACAACCAAGAGTGTATGTCTTTTTCCTATCAGAAAGCTAGGTGATGGCTTCATTTCTTTAGGAGATTTAGTCCTAAAATTCAGAGCAAACTTTTAGCAAAAAATAATAATAAAGATTAGTCTTCATGGAAAGTTGAATGTTTTAAGCATAGTTGATCTAGGAAGGAAAGTATTTGCAAGCACTATTTTTAGCCAGGACATCTTCCTTCATGGGCAGATGTAAACAAAACAAAACACTGCATTATTCAAGGTTCTCTGCAGGAACAGGACTGGTAGAATGAACCTGCCATGTATGTAGAAAGCAGATTTATTAGAATGTCTCACAAGCTATGTTAGAGCTAGTCCAATAATGCTGCCTAACATAGAAATATGAAGAGTCCAGTAGTTATTCATTCCATGAGGCAGGACATCTCAGCTGGTCTTCAGTATACACCCAAATTCTAAGGAAGTAGCCTCTAATGCTAGTAAAGAATAAAGTTGGTATCCAGATCTTGGACAATCAGGGAAAGAAAGAACTTCTTTCTTTAATATCCTTTATATATGTAGGTTGACACCAAGAGTTGCTATCCAGATTAAAGGTGCATCTTATTCTTTGTTGTGAAAGGACCAAGCAGACATCATAACAAGCTACTCAGTTTTCTTTCAGAGATCAGACATCAAATTCAATTCCTTGAGACTTAAGCAAGCAGTTCCTGGGAGGGCTATGACTTAATCCAGTAGCTCCCTTTTTGCATATACTCTGACTGCTCAACAAGGTTCATTCAGTTATTTACTGTCTGGTACCTCTCACCAACTTAGAGCTTTGTGCATGTGTTATTGTTTTGTGCAAGGCCAGCCAGGCTCCATGGCAGCTCACAGACAGAGCCTGGGCCAGTGAGTCAGCTCCCACAGTCAGTATGTGCAAGGCCAGCCAGCCCCCAAGGGAGCTCAGTGACAGAGCCTGGGAATTAGTCAGGCATGCCCAAAAATGATAACTGTATTCCCCAACCAGTAAATTCAGATTTTCTCCATTATGAATTTGTCCATGTAACAGAAATCAAGCATGGAGACATGAAGTCAGAGAAATAAATCATATTCAGTCTGGAAAATCATTTGGGAATATTTAAGAAATGCTACCCTGCTAGAAGAAATCTGTCACTGGGGATTGGCCTGAGAGTTCACATCTGCATACCACTTCCAATTTACATATTCTGCTTCTTGCTGCAGTACAAGAATATGAATTCTTAGCCTCCTGCTTTAGCTGTCATGTCTGACACTTTTTTCCATGCCACTTTTACAGGGTTCATATATTGCTCTGGAACCAAGGGCCAAATTAAACCCTTTTCTAAGGTCACTTAGATACGATCCATTATTAAGGCAACAGAAAAGCCATGATACACATCTGTAAAATTTTAAACCAGAATTTATTATTTCATTATTTGAAAAGAAGTATGAAATCTAAGAGGGTTATCTTATCATTTAATTTAAAAGTCTTTTGTCCATATTAGTTTACAGGTGTAAATACAATAAAAAGAGATATTGTAATGCTTGAACAGATTATTTACACATTTTAAATTTTTTTCCAAAATAATTAATCTTGTGTAATTGAATTTAAGTATGTTGGCTGAAGATCATACCAATTCATATATATTCAGATTTGCTTTGGTATTAGTTTTTTTTTCAGATCTTCAACATCTAATGTTATATTCAAAGGCTTTATCAATTAAAGACCAATTACACACTAAAAGTTTTACAGTTATGAGTTTGCCGTGTTTTCACTAGGCATTACCACATTGATAATATTAATAGGGTTTCTCTTCAGTATGTATTTTTATGTATTTCAAGATGACTGGGCTGTGCAAAGTCTTTACCACACTGTATAAATTCATAGGGATTCTCTTAATTATGTCTTCTTTCATGAAATTGAAGAGCATTGTGATGAGCAAAAGCTTTACCACACTTATTACAAATGTATGGTTTCACCTCCAGTATGTGTTCTTTCATGCAACTGAAGAGCAGTGTGACGAACAAAGGCTTTACCACACTGATTGCATTCATAGGGTTTCTCTCCAGTATGTTTTCTTTCATGCCTTTGAAGATTACTGCGATAAGCAAAAGCTTTACCACACCTATTACAATCAAAGGGTTTCTCTCCAGTATGTGTTCTTTCATGCCCTTGAAGGTGATTATGATGAGCAAAAGCTTTACCACATTGATCACATAAATATGGTTTCTCTCCAGTATGTGTTCTTTTATGCATTTGAAGATTACTGTGACGAACAAAGGCTTTCCCACATTGATTACATTCATAGGGTTTCTCTCCAGTATGTGCTGTTTTATGTACTTGAAGATGACTGACCTGTGCAAAGGCTTTACCACACTGATTACATTCATATGATTTCTTTCCAGTATGTGTTCTTTTATGCAATTGAAGAGTAGTGTGATAAGCAAAGGCTTTACCACATTGATTACATTCATAGGGTTTCTCTCCAGTATGTGTTCTTTCATGCCTTTGAAGAGCATTGTGATAAGCAAAGGCTTTTCCACATTGTTTACATTCATAGGGTTTCTCTCCAGTATGTGTTCTTTGATGCCCTTGAAGATTACTATAACGAGCAAAGGCTTTCCCACACTGATTACATTCATAGGGTTTCTGTCCAGTATGTGTTATTTCATGCCTTTGAAGAGTACTGTGATAAGCAAAAGCTTTACCACACTGATTACATTCATAGGCTTTCTCTCCAGTATGTGTTCTTTCATGCAATTTAAGAGCACTGTGATAAGCAAAGGCTTTACCACATTGATTACATTCATAGGGCTTCTTTCCAATATGTGTTCTTTTATCAAATTGAAGAATTTTCTGATGGGCAAAGGCTTTGCCACCTAGATTACATCCATAACGTTTTTTAACAGTATGTGTTGTTTCATGCTTTTGAAGACAACTGTCTTGTGCAAAGGCTTTACTGCATTGATTGTATTCATAGGGTTGCTCTCCAGTATGTGTGCTTTCATGCCTTGGAGGATCATTGTGATTTACAAAGGCTTTACCACACTGACTATGTTCAGATGATTTCTCTGTAGTATGACTTCTTTCATGCCTGCAAGGATAATTGAAACATTTAATAGCTTTGCCACATTCATTACATTGTAGAGACTTTATATATGCATGGATTAATTTTACAATTTTGTGTGAATAGAAAGAGTTATGTTATCTTAAGGTTTTAATATGCTGTTTACACTCATGTTATTTCCCTTCGTTAAGGATGTCTTTGCATATTTGAACATGCCTGTGATAGTAAAATACTTTACTACCTGGCTCATATTTACGGCATCATTTATCTAAGAGATTTTTCACATATTTGAAGAGAACTGGGAGAATTCGGACATTTACCTCACTTATAGTATTGATAAATTTTCCTATACTGTGAGTAATGCTACATTTTCAGAGTGAACCAGGGGAAACAGAAGCATTTACACAGGCCTAGTACTCATAGATCTTTTCTGTGTTGTGTTTGTTGATCTGTTCCAAGTTAATCTGGAAAACCAACTGTTAGTAAATTTGAATCTCAGTCAAAAAGTTTACTCAACATGGGGCTACTACATGTCTTATAATTGTTCTGAGATTGACAGATATACATTACTCCTTTCCATATCCTTATGTTCATATGGCTGGTATCCAAAGTGACATGTGCTATAACTATAAAAGAAAGAATAATGAGAAGGTTTCCCCATTTTATTTACAGTTGGTCTTTCTTTCCCTGATCAACATGTGATACACGAATTAATATTTCTCTAAAACAACCTCCACTTAATTTTTGATGCTAACTACCTATCTAATTAAAATTAGCAAAGACAAAATAACTTTTTGAGTAACAATGCTTTTACTATGTACTATTTGCTTATCAAAAGTTTGTGTACATATTCTTATAATACATTCAGTGTGTATACGTTTCGTAATTTGAGTAGTATGAAACTAAATGGACTGTCACTTGTAAAGCATAGCTCTGATGAAGCTATTATTCAAACGATGATTTCTGTTAAGGCATTGGTTCCTTGTATTCCTTCTTAAAAGAATCACTTTTAAACACAATTCACTTACCTGCCATTGAGGTATATGTGTTTATGAGCATGTAATGATCATCAATGCATTTTAAGCAGTGATTATTTACAATGTTACACTTACTTAAAACTTCCATATAAGTTAAATATATCTAGAGGCCCATTTGTATCAGCTTGCACAATAAAATTACCTTCCATGTTTTTGAGAACTTTGACAATGTTCTTCAACTTCAAGATCTTCCCAATTGTAGCCTAAAATATCAAATAAGGAAATATATGAAATATTACAGGAAACTGAAAAGTTTGCATTGCTAACTTCAGTGATCCTTAGAACCAAGCTTTTTTTATGCACCTCATTCTCAATCAGAATTACAGAAGAGCATTAACAACCAAGAAACTGTTGTCCCCTCATTTAAAGTGTGAAGAAAAATTTACAGTATTACCTATATCAGTGAGTTTCATATAGGTCTCCAGCATCACATCTTTGTAGAGATTCCTCTGTGCCAGATCCAACAATGCCCATTCTTCATGAGTGATGTCAATATGCACATCACTATATGTCACTGTATTCTAAAATATGCCATATATAAATATGCCATCCACATGTATAAAATAAAAAGTATGATACAACATAGTAAATGTGTGCTTATTTGACAATATAGTCATACAATTCTGGTGATTGTTACATGCATTCTGTAACTCAGATATTTCAATGAAATCATCAAGTTACTTTACAAAGAAACTGAATAGGAGGTATACTTCTATTATTTCTAATGCTTTGAACAGGATATCACCTTGCAAGAGAAATGCCTATTAACAGATATAGGGAAACAAGCAAACACTTCAACAGTACTGAGCACACATCAGAGATATTGTATGAACAATTAACTACAAAGAAGATTTGTAAACTGAGTGTAAAGGCTCATGCCTTTAATCCCAGAAATTAGAAGTTAGAGGTAGGTATATGTGCTTCTGAGTTAAAAGTTAGCCCATTCTATCCAATCAGTTATAGTACAGCAAGAAGTAAATATTAAGAACCCATCTGCACTGAAAATTTCCATTCAAAAAAACAAAAAGTTAAGATGGATTCAGAGATTTTTTTTTTACTGAAGTTCCTACAAAGAGTTTGGCATTTACTCCAGTTCTGTATTCATCTTCCAGAAACCTGAATTGCTCCAATTTATACCGTAATTTAATGAGTCTTACTAAAAGAAACTGTGCATTTAAGCAGTTACAAAGAGAAAGAAGGTAACATTAGTAATATCAATGATGATCATAAATAATCAACACAGGGAAGGAGAGTTGGCTCAGAAGTTAAAGATCTCTTAGTGGTCTTGAATATAAATGGGCTGAATTGTCAGTACTTATATGGGAGAATCACACAACTGTTCGTTATTCCAAGCTTGTGGGTTCTAAGACTCTCTTTGGACTACTGTTAGAACAGGCATACGTGTGATACATATTCATGTATATAGACAAAAGAATCATATTCACTAAAAAACATAAAAAAATACAACAAGCAAGAAGTATGTCACACAATTGTAGTCTAATGGCTCAGAAGGCCCAGAAACTACATCCTGGAAGAGAACGGTATCTTCTGCTGAATTTCAAAATTGAAACTGGGGGGTAAAGTTCTGCAAAACAACACATGCTTGACATGTACAAAAACATATAATCTAGGACCATCACCCAATTTTATATATATATATATATATATATATATATATATATATATATATATATCCTGGAATGTTAAACAACCTTTAATTTCAGCATGTGGGAGAAAGAGTCAGGTGAATCTCTGAGTTGGAGGCTAACCTGGTTTATAGAGTTACTTTTAGCAGAGTCAGGTCTACTCAGCAAAAACTTTTCTTCAGAAGCAAAAATAGAAACAACAAAATTAAAAAAATTCAGGCAAGCAAAATGTCTTAGCATTGAATTCCAATTCTATCAATTGTATTTTATGTGATTTAGTGATACTATCTATACTGGTCATGAAGTCATGGCAGCGCAAGAAGGAAGCTGGCTGATTCATTTCAACCATAAAATGGTAGAAACTTAGAAAAGGAAATGGGTTGAGGCTATAAAAACACATATTACAACCCCCAATGATATATTTTATCCAGTGAGGTTGGACAAGCACCCCAAAGAAAGTAACCAAGGAGCGACACATGTTCAAATAACTCATCCTATCTGGGAGCTTTTTATTTGGTTGACTAGATTCTCACCCAGGTCACTATAGGCTCAAGGGTCATCCATGAAGAAAATGCATTTAGTCACTTCAATGATTCTCATAGTCTACAACAACCCCTACACTGTTGAAATGTCCAAAGTCTCTTTTGACACTCAAGACAAATTCTTGACTCTGGCATCTTCTAAAATCATTAAATAATTTAAATATTTCCAACATGTACATGGCACAGAAAACCCATTACCATCCTGTAGCTAGAGTTTTACTGCCTAGCCCACAGTCAGGACAAATCTCTCTCACCTGCCAGTCCCACAGCCGCTCAAACCCGACCAAGTAAACACAGAGACTTATATTGCTTACAAACTGTATGGCCATGGCAGGCTTCTTGCTAACTGTTCTTACAGCTTAAATTAACCCATTTCCATTAATGTATACCTTGCCACATGGCTCGTGGCTTACCGGCATCTTCACATGCTGGTTGTCATTGTGGCGGCTGGCAGTGTCTCTCTGACTCAGCCTTCCACTTCCCAGCTTTATTCTCCTCCTTGTCCCGCCTATACTTCCTGCCTAGCCAATGGCCAGTGTTTTATTTATTGACTAATTAGCAACACATTTGCCATACAGAACATCCCCAGTGCTGTGTGGATGAGTCAGAGAGACACTGCCAGCCGCCACAATGACAACCAGCATGTGAAGATGCCGGTAAGCCACGAGCCATGTGGCAAGGTATAGATTAATGGAAATGGATTAATTTAAGCTGTATAAACAGTTAGCAAGAAGCCTGCCACAGCCATACAGTTTGTAACCAGTATAAGTCTCTGTGTTTACTTGGTCGGGTTTGAGCGGCTATGGGACTGGCAGGTGAGAGAGATTTGTCCTGACTGTGGGCCAGGCAGGAAAACTCCAGCTAAAAATGGCGTCCAACGTGGTGGCAAGAGTTTCCACCTAAAACCTGAGAAAAGATTCTAAAACAGAGCTAAAAACAGCTTCTTAATTGTCTCTCTCAAATGAGCAGCAGCTGCCAGTTTGAGCTACTTGTGGGTTCCTAGCGTACATCTTATGGCGGGAATGAGGCCTCTGCAAGTGGCACATTAAGCTGTGTGGTGGATTTGGCCTTTATTAGTACAAAACAAAAAAAGAGGTTTCTGGGCTACACTCTGCTTGGATAAAAACATAGACCCACGATAGCTCCCAGAGCTGGCAGTAAACGTAGCCATGTTGGGAAGCTGAGGTGGGCAGAGCCAGCAGCCACAGCTGCTGCAGTTTAAAGCAATAGATTCACAATAAGACAGATTCAGGTGTAATAGTTTATAATGTGTGTAAAAATGTACGTAGGCTTGAAAGAGAAAGAAAAAGGAATATATACAGGTATATAAAGAAATAGTTTTTAAAAATAAAGTCTTTAAAGAGACAGTAAAGGTAGTATAAAAAATAAGCCATGTAAAAATTAATATTACACAGAGAATCTGGATTGTGTTGTCTTTGGGATTTTTAACTGCAGAAAAACATTTGATTGTAAAAGCTGTTGAGTTATGCCAAAATGTATATTTTAAAGATACCTTGACTTCAAAATTTGGATATAAGGATATGTTGCTTTGGAAAGGAGACTCTGCTTTTGTTCCCACAGAAAGCCAGAAGCTATGGATTTGTTCAAGATTAAGATACATCAGGTTTGACCAGCCAAGACCACCTGAAAGGTCTTTGATGACATCATGGTTCAGATGATCCAACATTCAGAACGATTTCAAGGCAACTGGCTCAGATGATACAGCCTCATGGACTACTCCATGATCCTAAAATTTTGTTTGTTTTCCGATAAGATACAGCGTCCCCCTCCAGCAGGAAGTAGTAAGAGAAGCTACGCCCAAATTCCCAAATTATATGTAATTTTACTTTGTTAAGGGTAAAATCTTCCTTTTTGAAAAAAAAAAAGGGGGGGAAGTGCTGTGGGATGTTCTGTATGGCAAATGTGTTGCTAATTAGTCAATAAATAAAACACTGATTGGCCATTGGCTAGGCAGGAAGTGTAGGTGGGACAAGGAGGAGAATAAAGCTGGGAAGTGGAAAGCTGAGTCAGAGATACACTGCCAGCCGCCACAATGACAACCAGCATGTGAAGATGCCGGTAAGCCACGAGCCATGTGGCAAGGTATAGATTAATGGAAATGGGTTAATTTAAGCTGTAAGAACAGTTAGCAAGAAGCCTGCCACAGCCATACAGTTTGTAACCAGTATAAGTCTCTGTGTTTACTTGGTCGGGTTTGAGCAGCTGTGGGACTGGCAGGTGAGAGAGATTTGTCCTGACTGTGGGCCAGGCAGGAAAACTCTAGCTATACCATCCCAAAGGAGAGGAAGTAAGACACAGTGAGGAAAGATTGGACCAAGGGAAGACTGAAACCCAGCAGGGCAACCATTGAATCTGGTAGCTCTATGTCAGAGACATGAGGCTTCATTTTCAAAGGACTTAGATGGCTCTCTCTCTACAACTTCCCATACATTTCTCTCTAGTTACTTCCACTCCATATATGCAGCTAGCTCTCCACGTAAGATGTCTCATAGCTTAAATATCTCAACATCTTATGGTCTCAAAATACAACTCAGGCTTCATCCTCATAGTATCATGCAATGAAGTTAGACAGTCTGCTCACTGGAGCTCTTATCATACCAAACACAGATGCCTACAACAGAGCTGACCTGAAAATGCAGACTAAAAATGTATAATCTTAAATTTTACATCATTCTGGTGTACAGAACCAGTTCAACATCAATCATTCCCCCAAATTTGGTTACTAAGTTGTGATGGCCTCTGCCATGCTTGGACCAGAGATGCAGCAGTCTTTGAATAAAGTTGCTTCCTAAGAATGGCAATCACTTTGCCTAATCCCTTCATTAACTGAGGGCATATAAGGATGGATTCTTACCCCAGGGGTACCTACCTAGGCTTCTGATATAGAGTAAGGGCCTTCTTTTAAATGGTGATAATCTCCTTGAACATTCCTGACTTTGTTCAGCATTTGATTACCTTCTGCAAATTCATAGTGCTGTTTTTCTTTACAGCCCATAGACTTTTCATTTATTTATATCCACTTCTTGATTTTTTTAATGTAGGACTGAATGAATCATAAGTAATATCTATCCAAGAAAGTCAATATTCCATGTAAAAAAACAGCCCCATTATTTTTTTAATTCTGCCTTACTCAATTTCTTGAGAGCATGGGAAAATAAGAAAAGTAAAAGTCCAAACTATCACATACATGTCCTCTATTTTAATTCCCACTGAAATCCTTTGACCTCAACCTCCACTGTTTGCAGTACTTTAACAGTATTTTATTCTCAGCACTACAAGAATAACCAATTAAGTTCTATATGCAGCTTTATATGTCTTTTGCCATCTAAATTTTGATATGTTCAACATTCCCCCTAAAGTCATCATTCCCACCACCTTTGAACCACAAAATCACTTTTGGTTTACCACATTCTGTTATAACTTGCTTTTTTTTTCTCTGATTCAATTCTCTACACAAAAGCACCTCAGGTAACAAAGCTGCTTATATGGCTCATTCTACCAGACCACAATCCATCATTGTGGGTTTTTGGATAGAAATTCAATCTAGCAACTGAAGGTAAAAACCATGAGGAATAATTGTTTCCAGGCTTTCTCTCTGACATGGTTATTGTCTCATGACAAGCTTACTGTCTTATGTATTGCAGGCCAAATTTCTTAGGGATGCTGCATGCTCAGTGGAAGGCCATCATCTGGAAATCATCAATCAACAAAATCTGTGAAAAACTTAGCAACTAGCTACTCTGAATGGGGCACATCCTCAACAGATGTTCCCAAAGGTGTCTGTGGTCTCTGAAATGTTGACATCTGGAAGTAACTAGGACACAGAAACAATAATATATGAATTTAAACTTAAACCCAATGAATCACCTACATCAATAATTTAAATAGCAAAAAAATTGATAATGATAACAAGTAGCAACACAGATACACCAAGAAATGAAGAAATACAAGTTTCTAAGATCAAGAAGAAAAAATAAAATTGTTCCTCCACATAAAGTCTCCAAATCAAAAACCTGAGAAATTCCTAACATAATATAGCAATTTTCCATACAATAAAAATAACTGAAGTTCTATCATTTGCCAGAGAAACAATATAAGTATATCATAACTAATAATAAAAAAAACTCGCAGCAAACAGATGGTACTATTGATAATAGGAGACAGAAAGACCGACCTACAAATATAATATTGTCCCTTGAAAAAAGTTACAAGTATCTAATGAAAATCAAAAATCAGAGAAATCACTGAGCGCCACTTACCCTGGTCACTCCAGTTCCTTTGTCACCAATAAGAGAAAAATGGGTTGGGTGAGGAGAATGTTCCACCAAAATTGGAATCATTCATTTGAAGCCTGATATTTCTACATTGTAGAAAATAGTTTTGGTTACTATTGCTATTTCATTCTCCTTTTATAAGGAAAAGGATGTCTGTTAGAAAATTTAAAAACAATTTTGTTTTCTATGATTAAAGATTAGATGTAGACCTGTATCAGATTAAGGAAATAAATAATTTTAAAACAAATTAAAATAATAGATTTTTAAATAATCATTGTGTGATTCTATTATATACTTCAACCAACCCAATTACCTCTAATTGCTTTATAAGTCTTAAGAGCTTTTGCAAACAAGTCTAGACACATTTTCTGTGTATATTTGTATATATAAGAAAGAATATTTTCCATGTGTGTATAGGTGACACAGCAAAGACCATGTCAGATCCATTGGATCTGGAATAGCAGCCTCCCAACTTGGGTGCTGATATCTGGACTCCCACAAAAAGAATAATTGCTGAGTGATATTTGCAGCCCACATACTTCCAACAAACTAAATGCTTTTTACAGATTAGCCACAATAGAAGCCTAAATATGAAAATAAGTAAATAAATGATCCTTGGGATCCTAATGAATCTGTATTAAGATGTTGGGAATGGGACCAGGAAGACTATCCACAGACCTCACCCACTCTCATGGTTCCAATACTCAGAGTTGCCCTGATGGCTGAAACAGAACTTCAGCTATAGCCTCTCCTCTTCCATTTCATGTCTCATGTGGATTTCAAAGACCATCTCCACTTACCCTTTCCTACACTTCTCATACCTAAGTCCCATCACCCAACTGGGGCAGATACCCTCTGGTCAATTACTCATCAAATCTTCCAGAAGACCAGCTAGGATATCTGCAGCTCAACCACATTGTCTCTTACTCCACACCTGATTTTAAAAGTTGCTCCTATCAGTGGAGTAGAATTCCAGAGGCATCATCCCCTCTTTCTTCTGCATGCCTCCAGTGCATCTGAAGATCATCACTCCTGGGTTCCTCTTCCCCCAGTTTACAATACCACCAAGCATTCTCCCTTAAACACACAAGCCAAGACAGCAGGGAAAAAGGCAACGGTCATTTAACATGCATTCAGAAACTCCAGAGAAAAAACACAAAACCAGGAACAAAACTCCCATGCAAAAAAGATGAACTTAGAAACCAGCACCTAAATCTATTACCACCCTAAACCTAGATGCCTGGCAGTGAAACATAATTAATAACAGGCAGGGAACTATGTCACCACCAGAATCCAGCTATCCTACCAGAGCTGGCCAAAAATACTCAAAAATAGTTGAAAAATAGTTTAAGGGGAAAAGTCCTTAAAACCAAATATATGTAGATGATACAGGCCCTTGAAAATGAATAAACACCTTACATAAATTCATGAAAGCACAAACAAACATACAATGGGAGGAAACCCATAAACTCCTCCAAGAAAGCTAGGAAAGCACAAACAAGTGGAGTAAACCAAACAACTTAAGTAAAGCCAAGAAAATCAAGCAAATTATCAAAGGAAACAAATACAACTGTTTAAGACCTGAAAATGTAAATAAAAACACTTAAAAAACAGAAACTGAGGGAATCCCAAAAATGAAAACTTCAGGATTACAAAGAGGGATTACAGAGGCAAGGCTGACCAATAGAATAGAGAAATGAAAGAGAGAATCTCAGGCACTGGGGATACAAGAGAAAAAATGGATACATCAGTCAAAGAAAAAGTTAAATATAAAAATTTCTTGATGCTAAACAACTAAGAAATCTGGGACATTATGCAGAGACCAAACCTATGAATGACAGGAATAGACAAAAGGCAAAAAACCCAAACAAACCAAGAAACACACTTAAACACCAAGGATGGAGATTACTAAAAGGTAAAAGGCTGGGAAACATATTTAAAGCAATTGGAACTAAGAAGCAGGCTTGTGTAGCAATTTTATTATCTACCAAATTAAACTTCAAACAAAAATTATTCTAAAGACATAGGAAGAACACTCATTATTTGTCAAAGAAAAATCCACCAATATGACATTTCAATATTAATACCTATGCCCCCAACAAAAGGCCATCCAATTTTGTAAAAGAAACACTTAAACAGATTAAATGGCACAGTGACACTTTCAACACAGCTGTTGACTATAGGGCTAATCGAGGCTGGCGTTTCTCTCACCCTCCACTTCACTGCTCACCCAGTGCCTCAATTTCCCATTAGGACTATACTCCAACACTCCCAGATATCCTTCTGCCTCTCACCTGAGTGGATTTGTTACAGGGTCCATACTGCAAGAAATGAGCAATCGAGTATGTGATGTAATTATACCTGTGCTCACTTAACTATTGATTTGGATGCAATTGAGAGATAAAACACCACAAATTTACAGAAGTTTAAGGGAAAGGATGGCATCAACTGGAGGGACACTTTTAATCCCAAGACCCGGGGAAAGAGCCATCTCCATGGGTTGAGGCCAGAACAGGTCTGTCTGAGGCCAACCCAGGGAGCAGCTGCTGATCTCGTGAAACTCAACAAATTGGAGGTTTTGGTGAGATTATCCTACTAAACAACCTGCTCAGCTGAGATTCATTCAGGAGAGGATTCAGAACCCTACATTCTGCAGTCTGAGGAAACAAGACCAGCTGAGGAGTTGACAAATGAGCAAAACATGACCTGAGAACACAAAAGAAGGTGCTGCCCAGCCACTGAACCAGATCACCAAAATCATAAGCCTACACTACAACAACTGGGAACAGGTAAGCACCCATCCCTAGACCATGAGATCAGGTCTCTAGCTCCTAGTCCCTAGCTATCAGAGTCCCAGGAACTGGACAGCTACCTTTCCTTGCTCCCCCAATAAAAAAAAAAAACATGAATCTAACAACCACTAAAACCATAAGCACACCCTGCACTAACTTGGAAAAAGTGGTCCCTGAGACAAAAACAAATAACACTGATTGGATTAAGCTGCTCCCCCAAATAAAAGAGCCCAACAGCACTGATTTAACCAAGAACTCCTAGTGGACCAAGACTAACAATTAGAATAAGAGAGGCATCTTCAGACACAGACACAAACCTACACTGAGCAGAGGAAGTGATGAGTAGATGCCAGTGCAAAATACGGGCAACAACTTAAAGACCTATATGACAACATCAGAAGCTAACGATTCTACATTTGCAAAACTAAACATACCAAGACAGAAGAATCAGCAGAAATGAATCCTAAAAATGACTTTAAGAAGATGATAGAGGCCCTTAAAGAGGAAATAAAAAACTCCCTTAAAGAGAAAATAAAAAGTTCCCTTGAAGAAATGGAAGAAAGAACAAACAAAAATTTGGAAAAAAATCAAAGAAAGTCAAGAAAAAGTAATTAAACAGATGAAGAAAACAATTCAAGATTTGAAATTTGAAATTGAGACAATAAAGAAAACATAAACTGAGGGAATGCTGGAAATAGAAATCCTGACTAAATGACAGGAGCTACAGAAGCAAGCATAACCAACCGAATGTAAGAGATGGAACAGAGAATCTCTGACACTGAAGACACAATAGAGAAAATAGATTTGTCACTCAAAAAAAAAAAAACACTAAAGCCAAAAAAATCATAACACAAAACGTCCAAGAAATTTGGGAAACCATGAAAAGACCAAACCTAAGAATAGTAGGGATAGAAGAAGCAGAAGAATACCAACTCAAAGGGACAGAAAATACATTCAACAAAATCATAGAAGAAAACTTTCCTAACCTAAAGAAAGTAATACCTATGAAGATACAAGAAGCTTACAGAATGCTGAATAGGTTGGATCAAAAAAAAAAGTCCCCTCACCACATAACAATCAAAACACTAAACGTTCAGAACAAAGAAAAAATATTAAGAGCTGCACAGGAAAAAGACAAAATAACATAAAAAGGGAGACCCACTAGAATAACATCAGACTTCTCAACAGAGCCTATGAAAGGTAGAAGGTCCTGGTCAAATGTTATGCAGAAACTAAGAGACCATGGATGGCAACAAAGACTATTATACCCAAGAAAACTCTCAATCACCATAGACTTAGTAAACAAAATATTCTATGATAAAACCAGATTTAAACAATACCTATATACAAATCCAGCCCTACAGAAAGCACTAGAAGGAAAAATACAACCTAAAGAAATTAAACACACCAGTGAAAACTCAGGCAATAGATAATCCCACATGAAAAAATACCAAAGAATGAAAATGCAACATGACCACAAAAAAAAAAACAGGAATTAACAATCACTGGTCCATTAATATCAATAGTCTCAACTCACCTATAAATAGACACAGACTAACAGAATGGATAAGAAAACAGGATCCATCCATCTGCTGCACACAAGAAACACACCTTAAATTCAAAGACAGACATTACCTCAGAGTAAAGGGCTTGGAAAAGGCTTTCCAAAAAAATGGACCTAAGACACAAGCTGGTGTAGCTATCCTAATATCTAATAAAGTAGACTTCAAACTAAAATCAATTGAAAGAGATCAGGATGGACATTACACATTTATCACAGGAAAAATCCACCAAGATGAAGTCTCAATTCTGAACTTTTATTCCCCATATACAAAGACACCCACATTCAAAAGAAACATTACTAAAGCTTAAAATGCACGTCAAATCCCACACATTAGTAGTAGGAGATTTCAACACACCATTCTCACCAAAGACAGATCTACCAGACTGAAACTTAACAAAGAAATAAAGGACCTAACAGATGTTATGACTCAAAAGGAATTAATAAATGTCTGCAGAACATTCTATCCTAACACAAAAGAATATACCTTCTTCTCAGAAATCCATGGAACCTTCTCAAAAATTGACCACATGCTTGGTCACAAAACATATCTCAACAGATATAAAAATAATGGAATAACTTCCTGTATCATATTAGACCACCATGCCTTAAAGTCAGACTTCAACAACAACAAAAATTATAGAAAGTCTATAATCTCATGGAAATTGAATAATGCCCAGCTGAAACACCAATGGGTCAAGGAAAAAATAAAGTAAGGAATAAAAGACTTCCTAGAATTCAATGAAAATGAAAGTACATCATACCCAAACTTATGGGAACACTATGAAAGCAGTGCTAAGAGGAAAATCCATAGCTCTAAATGCACACATAATGAAGATGGAGAAATCTCATACCAATGACTTAACAGCACAACTGAAAGCTCTAGAACAAAAAGAAACAAACTCACCCAGGAGGAATAGATGCTAGAAAAAACAAATTGAGGGCTGAAATCAATGAAATAGAAACCAAGAGAACAACAACAACAACAACAAAAATGAAACAAAGAGTTGGATCTTTGAAAAAATCAACAAGACAGACAAACTCCTAACCAAAATAACCAAAAGGCAAAGAGAGGGCACCCAAATTAAGAAAATCAGAAATGAAAAGGGAGACATAACAACAGACAACAAGGAAATCCAGAGAATAGTCAGGTCATACTTCAAAAACCTGTACTCCACAAAACTGGAAAATCAGGAAGAAATGGACAATTTTATGGATAGGTACCACATACCAAAGCCAAATCAAGAGCAGATAAACTATTTAAATAGACCAATAACCCCTAAAGAAATAGAAACAGTCATCAAAAGTCTCCCAACCAATATGAAAGGCCAGGACCAGATGGTTTTAGTGCAGAATTCTATTAGACATTCAAAGAAGAATTAATTCCAATACTCTTCAAATAGTTCCACACAATAGAAATAGAAGAAACACTACCAAACTCTTTTTATGTTGCTACAATTACCCTGATACCCAAACCACACAAAGATGCAACAAAGAAAGAGAATTACAGACCAATCTCTCTCGTGAACATTGATGCAAAAATACTCAACAAAATATTGGCAAAGCAAATCCAAGAACACATCAAAAAATTGTCCACCATGACCAACTACATTTCATCTCAGGGATGCAAGGATGATTCAACATAAAAAAATCTGTCAATGTAATACACCATATAAACAAAATGAAAGAAAAAAAAACACATTGTCATCTCATTAAATGCTGAAAAAGCCTTTGACAAAATCCAAAACCCCTTCATGTTAAAGGTCTTAGAGAGATCAAGAATACAAGGAACATTCCTAAACATAATAAAGGAAATTTAAAGCATGACAACATCCACAATAAAATTAAACAGAGAGACACACAAAGTGATTCCACTAAAATGAGGAACAAGACAAGGCTGTCCACTCTCCCCATATTTATTCAATACAGTATTTGAAGTTATAGCTAGAGCAATAAGACAACAAAAGGAGATCAAAGGGATACAAATTGGAAAGGAAGAAGCCAAACTTTCATTATTTGCAGATGATATGATAGTATACATAAATGACCCCAAAAATTCTACCAGAGAACTCCTATAGCTGATAAACTCTTTCAGTAAAGTGGCAGGATAGAAGATCAACTCAAAAAAATCAGTAGACCTCCTACACAAAAATGATAAAAGGGCTGAGAAAGAAGTCAGAGAAACATCACCCTTTACAATAGCCACAAATAATATAAAATACCTTGGGATAACACTAACTAAGCAAGTGAAGGTCATTTTTGAAAAGAACTTTAAATCTCTAAAGAAAGACATTGAAGAGGAAATCAGAAAATGGAAGGATCTCCCATTTTTATGGATAGGTAGGATTAACATAGTAAAAATGGCAATCTTACCAAAAGCAATCTACAGATTCAATGCAATATCCATCAAAATCCCAACACAATTCTTCACAGATTGGAAAGAAAAATACTCAACTTCATATGGAAAAACAAAAGACCCAGGAAAGCTAAAAGAGTCTGTATAATAAAGCAACTTCTGGAGGCATCACCATCTTTGACCTCAAGCACTATTAGAGCTGTAGTAATAAAAACAGCTTGGTACTGGTATAAAAACCGGCATACAGACCAATGGCATCGAATTCAAGACCCTGACATTAATCCATGCACATATAAACACCTGATTTTTGACAAAGAAGCCAAAACTATACAATGGAAAAAAGAGTCTTCAACAAATGGTGCTGGCATAACTGGATGTCAAAATGTAAAAGATTACAAGTAGATTCATATCTGTCACCATGCACAAAACTCAAGTCCAAGTAGAGCAAAGACTTCAACATAAATCCAGTTACACTAAACTTAATAGAAGAGAAAGTAGGAAGCATACTTGAACACATTGGCACAGGAGATCACTTCTTAAATATAACACCAGCATCATAGACACTGAGCACAACAATTAATAAATGGGACCTCTTGAAACTGAGAAGCTTTTGTAGGGCAAAAGACATGGTCAATAAGACAAAAAGACAGCCTACAGAATGGGAAAAGACCTTCACCAACCTGACATCTGGCAGAGGACTAATCTCCAAATTATATAAAGAACTCAAGAAACTAGATATCAAAATACTGAACAATCCAATTTAAAAAATGGGCTAAAGAGCAAAACAGATAATTCTCAAAAGAAGAATCACAAATGGTTGAAAGACATTTAAAGAAATGCTCAACATCCTTAATTATCAGAGAAATGCAAATCAAAACCACTCTGAGATACCACCTTAAGCCTGTCAGAATGGCAATGATCAAAAACACTAATAACAGTCTATGTTCGAGAGGATGTGGAGCAAAGAGAACACTCCTCCACTGTTGGTGGGAATGCAAACCTGTACAACCACTGTGGAAATCAATATGGTGGTTTCTCAGAAAATTGGGAATCAATCTACATCAAGACCCAGATATATCACTCTTAGGCATATACCCAAGGAATGCTCAACATACCACAAAGATTCATAGTCAACTATGTTCATAGCAGCATTATTTGTAACAGCCAGAAGCTGGAAACAATGTAGATGCCTATCAACGGAAGAATGGATTAAGAAAATGTGGTACACAATGGAGTACTACTCAGCAGAGGAAAAAAATGACAGCATGAAATTTGCAGGCAAATGGATGGATCTAGAAAATATCATCCTCAGTGAGGTAACCCAAACTTAGAAGGACAAACATTGTATGTGATAACTCATGAGAGGATTCTAAAAATACAGCAAAGAACAATCAGACTGCAACCCACAGAACCAGGGAAGCTATATAGCAGGGGGGAGTCTAGGATGTCTGTGGCTTTTACTAAGTTTTGATTTTACTCAATTACAGGGCAAGCCTCAATGAAACATTTCACTATTAGGCTAAGAATTTATACTCTATCAAGCTGATAATAGAATATATATGAACAGGCTACCAAACAGCCTTATCACTGAATAGCAATTGCTTCTACTATATGTGGTGTTGATAGAGTCTATAATGATGATGAAGGCATTGTAGAATAAGAAGGAAGCTGGCTGGTTAGTTTCAACCACAACACAGTATACAGAACAAACAGGAAATGTGTTGAAATTATAGAGATACATATTACACTCCTAGTGAGGAATTTTATCCAGAAAGGCTCCTCCTAGTAAAGGTTTCAAAACAATAGAAAGAAATAACCAAGGAGAAACATGTATCCAAAGACAGTATCTTATCTGGGAGGTTTTTAATCAATTACATTCTGACCGAAGTCATTAAGGCTCATGGTCATTCATGAAGAAAATGTATTTAGTTACTTCAGTGATTCTCATATTCTGCAACAGCTCTTACACTGTTCAAATGTCCAAAGTCTCTTCTGACACTCAAGATGATCTTTTGACAGTGATATCTTGTAAAATTAGTAGAGTTACATCTTTTGAACACACAATGGCACACAGTCCCATTCACATTCCAAAACAGTGAAATGGGGACACAGTGAGGGAAGGTTGAACCAAGAAAAGACTGAAGCACAGCAAGAAAAACAGCAAATCCTGTATCTCTGTCACAGATGCAAGGAGCTTCAGTTCCAAAGTGCTCAGATGGCCCTTTCCCTGCTACTTCCCAAACATTTCTCTCTATGGTTACTTCTACTCTCTATATGCAGCTAGGTCTACATGGAAGATGTCTCATAGGTTAGGTATCTCAACATCTTGTGGTTGCAATCCAGGTGTGTGGAATATTATTTTTAGATGTTTTATATTTGTGTATGCTGTGGAACATTTGTTTTATTGATGCAAAGGTGTGTTGCAATCTTTTATGTTGCATTTGTTTAACTCTGTGAAGCTGTGATACATTGCCTGTCTAAAATACTTGATTGGTCTAATAAAAAGCTAAGAAGACAATAGCTCAGCAGGAAAGGATAGGCAAGGCTGGCAGTCAGAGATAATAAATGGGAGAAAAATCTTGGCAGAAAAAAAAGGAAGAAGCAGCAAGACGGAAAAAAAAAGAGAGAGAGAAGACACCAGGTGCCATCTGCTCACCTACACAGAAAGCAATGAAGTAAGAAGTAAAGAAAGCTATACAGAATAGAGAAAAATAAAAACCGAAAGGTGGATGTGATAATTTAAGGTGAGAAAAGCTGGCTAGAAACAAGCCAAGTTAAGGCCAGGCAATAATAAGAAAGAATAAACCTTTGTGGGTGCAATTTATTTTAGAACTGGGTCACAGGACACCAAAAGAGTAAAGAGTTAAAAAAGAATAAAAAAAAACCCACCAAGCCTCATCCTTACAACTTCATGCAATGAACTCTCCCAATCTCCTCACTTGGATTCTGTCTCTGCCAATCATACATTCCTGCAAAAATGCTGAACTGTAGCCAGAGGCTAAGAATCGATGACCTTAAATTTTGATTCTCTCTAGTTTCCAGGACCAGCAGATGATGGGGGATCCTGCAAAGTTTGACTTCTTGATTGGGATGGACACTAATATGCTTGAACCACAGGTGAAGCAGGTTTTGTATGAAGTTGCTTCCTGAGACTAGAAATCACTGTGCTTACTCATTTCATAATTTGAAGCACTAGCTAGATAGAGAATTAAACTTAGGGCACTTTCTATTACCCTTAGGGCTTCCATGTTCTGCATAGTGGTGATAAAGTCTTTGAAAACCTTTGCCTGTTTCAGCACTTCACTGCCCTCTGAAACTACCTTCTCATTTTCATTTGTTTCTGCCTCACTTGTTTTCTTCCATTATTCACCTGAATGAGTCTATAAAAACCCTCCAACAGATTCAATATTCCATTTAAGAAACTAGCCCATTATTTTTTAATTCTGCATTAATAAATATCCTGGGCATTGACAGAATAAGAAATGATTTGGAGCCAAAATATGACACAAATGACTGTTAGCCTAATTTTTACTGAGTCATTTTTACTGAAATGCTATAGTCTCAATCTCCACTTTCTGCCGTTACCCTTAACATTCCCATCTTCCTGGTCGTACCCGATACACCAATAATGTTCTGTGTGTAACTTGCTATGGTTTTTGACAACTAAGGTTCTGATATCTTCCACATTCTTCCAAAACACAACATTCTCAGGTTCTACCAAGCAACAAAATCACTTTTGGTGTTACATTTTTTTTGTTCTAACTTGCTTTTATCCTGCTGTGATTAAAACCTCTAACCAAAAACAAAGCAATGAATGGGTTTATTTGACTGATTGTGTCAGATCACACTCCATCACCTTGGGAGATCAGGATAAAAACTCATGCTAACAATTGAAGGCAAAGCCCATGGGCAAAGATTGCTTCCTGGTGTTCTCTCTTGCCAGTAACTGTCTCAGGCTCAGTTAGCTACCTTTTCTAGCCCAGGCCCACTTATGGTTATTGTCACTATAAGGAACATGTAAGACCTAGGGATAACAGGAGTGATTAGCAATAGAATGACATAAGTAAACTACAAATGGAGTAGTGATAAGCTATAAGCTATGTGTGTAAGTAGGGATAAGACTAGAAACCTAGCCAGAAGGGGATATAAAAATGAAGCCTCAGACCTGACCAACAGAGCTCATCAGACTCTTGCATGAGACATGAGATCCTGAACCCAGTGAAGACATGGCTGACCAGAGGAAGGCTTATCCAAGATCCATAGGAACAGATGTGGTGTGTCCAGACCTATATACCTGGAGAGGTACTCCTGCTTCAATTTGGAAGACAGGATAAATATTACTTGTAATCTTACTGTGTGAATAAATGAGTGCAATACCATGTCTGAATCAAGAGTGATTATTCCTCCCCCATAACTAGAGTATGTTCTTGCTACAGTCACCCTAGGTGGAATAGCCATTCCTGCTACCCTAGGTGGAGGAGCATTCTCATTTCAATCATCAATCAGAAAAATCTCTATCAGATATAACAGTTTTGGGCTATTATAAATAAAGCCACTATGAACCTAGTTGAACAATTGTCCTTGTGGTAGGGTGGAGGACCATCATTTGGGTATATGCACAAGCTGGGTCTTGATGTAGATTGACTATCCATTTTCAGAGGATTGCATATTTACTTTCCACAGTGGCTGTACAAGTTTGCACTTGTCAAAGCAATGACTCCCACTGCTCCATGTTCTGGCCAGCATTAGTTGTCACTTGTATTATTGATCTTCTCATTCTGACAGATATAAAATGAAATCTCAAAGGAGTTTTAATATGCATTTCCCTGATGACTAAGAATGTTGAACATTTCTTCAAGTGTTTCTCAGCAACTTTATATTCATCTACTGAGAATTCAGTTTAGAGGTATATCCCATTATAAATGGATTATTTGGTTTGATGTCAAGATTCTTTAGTTCTTTATGATCCTGAATGAGTCAAACATGGTATGACAAACATGGTATGTACTCACTTATAAGTGGATATTAGTAGTTCAGTAAAGTACTATCACAGTAATCACAATTAATCACAGTAAAATCCGTAAATGCAGAGAGACTAAATAATAAAAAATAGCCCTAGGAGAGATTTGCGTCTCTCCCTTGGAAGGGGAAATAAAATAGATTTTTTTGGTGCACTGATGGCAAGTTGGGATGGGAACAGGAAGGATCAGGTGAGTAAGGAAGTGACAGAGAGGGAGAAGGTAGGGAAAAATAACTGGAATAGGGGAGCATATAGCAGGGGTTATGAAAATAGTGCTGTGCAAACATCCTGGAAACTAGACTGGAGAGATGGCTCAGTGGTTAAGAGCACAGACTGCTCTTCCAGCGGTCCTGAGGTCAATTTCTGGCAACTACATGGTGGCTAACAACCACCTGTAATAAGATCTGGTGCCCTCTTCTGGCCTGCAAGGACACATGCAGACAGAACACTGTATGTATAATAATAAATAATTAAAAAAAAAAGCCAGAGGTGGTGGCACATGTCTTAAATCCCAGCACTCGGGAGGCAGAGCCAGGTGGATCTTTGTGAGTTCAAGGCCAGCCTGGGCTACCAAGTGAGTCCCAGGAAAGGTGCAAAGCTACACAGAGAAAACCTGTCTCAAAAATCAAAAAAAAAAAAAAAAAGAAAAATAAAAGAAAACAGTGCAATGTAAACAACCTGGAGCCTGGGCTGGGAGATGGCTCAGTGGTTAAGAGCACGGACTGCTCTTCCAGAAGTCCTGAGTTCAATTTCCGGCAATTACATGGTGGCTCATAACCACTTAAAATGAGATCTGGTGCCCTCCTCTGGCCTGCAGGGATACATGCAGGCAGAATACTGTATACACAATAAATCTTAAAAAAAAATCCTGGAATTTATAAGGGTGACCCTAGTTAGGACTCCAAACAATTAAGAATATGGAGGCTGAAATAGCAATTTTCTATAACTACATAAGGCTCCATTGATGGAATTGGGACACCAAGCCAGTCACAGAACATTCAACTGAAACTTGACCTGCCTATAATGTATGCTGGGTCAAGAGTGCCAGGCCACCAGCACATAAAATTTTCACACCCCCTCCATTCCAATTAGGTCTGTCTTCATTCCCAACACTTCAATTAATAAATGCATAAAAATTACAAAATCACTCCTCCTACTATAATCAGGTCCTTTTTTTTTAATAATTGTGACTTCAGCAGCTTATTACCTACCCTGTTTTCCCCAGTATTCCTTCTATTCTGGTCTGAAGGCTGAAACCATGCTCCAAATGCAATTCCTTTTCCTTTTACAACAATGGATATTAAATTGGATGACTCAGATGGGTAGTTTTTAAACCTGAAGGTGATACAATCATTCAATTTAAGATTTTGCAGCTGTAATATAGAGGGCAGCAAGATCACAGACCTGGAGAGCAACAGACTGGAACCACGGCCATTTGTGTCAACATAAGAGAGCTTGTGTCAGAATCATTTTTCTAAGAAAATTAAAATGCAAGTGTCCTAGAATCAATATGCCTTCCAAGGGAGAAATCACTGCACACAATTAAGAGATTAACAAGGAAAAATCTCTTTAATGAAAGCATGCATCCATCTCTGGCTAATGCTCAAAAAGGAGCCATCCTAGAAGAGATACTGCATTCTACATATTCTATCATCCTTGTGAACATTGGATTGAGGCTCCAGATTACACTTTGAGTAATTCAAATTGGGACCAAATACTGCAACTCCACCCACTTAAACAGATGGGAGACTTACACAGCAAAGACATTTCCAAAATTATTTCTTAAATAACCCAGTGATATGAAACAGTAGGATCTTCTTGAGTAACAGGGTTCTGAGGTGAAGGGGATAAGAAAGAGAGAAAAAGAATGAGGCAGAAAAGGTAAAAGCTTGGGTCAGGAGGTCTTGTACAATCTATGTCTCATGTTAACTCAGCTCCTTTTTCAAAAAAGGATTATTTATTTATTTATTTATTTATTTATTTATTTATTTATTTATTTATTTATTATGCATCATACAGTATCCTGCCTGCATGTATGCATTCAGGCCAGAAGAGAGCACTAGGTCTCATTATAGATAGCTGTGAGCCACTATGTAGTTGCTGGGAATTGAACTCAGGACCTCTGGAATAGTAGTAGCCAGTGTTCTTAATCTCTAAGCCATTTCTCCAGCCTCTAATAAGCTTCTTAAGAAGAATAGCAACTTGTATACTACTTCCAGGGGGAAAATTGAAGAAAATGAATGACTTTTATGAAGTCAGAAGAAACTATCACACAATGGGAAAATTCATGATCTGAAGCAACCCCACCACAAAGGTGCTAGCCCTAGAACATTACCAGCTCTCCAAAGCATATTTCTGGCTTTAGGGACAGAGCTGTTCTATTGTCAACACATCAGACCCCTAGGGAAAGCTCTCAAGTCCAAGGTCCAAATTTTTTACTCCCTTCCCAAGAATTTTCCTCCTCCCTACCTGACGGCATAAAGGAAAGCCTTGCTTCATCAGGCAACTCTGTAACACAATAGTGTTTTCCCTCTTTTTCTTTCTTTTTTTTTTTTTTTGGTTTTTCAAGAGAGGCTTCCACTGTGTTGCTTTTGAGCCTCTCCTGGAACTCACTCTCTAGATCAGGCTGTCCTCAAACACACAGAGATCTGCCTGCCTCTGCCTCTCAAGTGAATGCATGTACCACCACCACCACAAGCCTTGTGCTTTACTTTTCAAAAGTTTGTCACTTGGTGTGATATTGCCCACCTGGCAGAACTATGACTTTCTAGAGAAAATTTTTTTTCAAGACAGGGTTTCTCAGGGTAGCTTTCACCTTTCCTGGAACTCACTCTGTAGCCCAGACTGGCCTTGAACTCACAGAGATCCGCCTCTGTCTTCCCAGTGCTGGGATTAAAGGTGTGCACCACCACCGCCCAGAACTATGCCTTTCTAAAGAAGAAACTTGGACTTTATGGCATGCCAGGATTTAAAGTTGGTTGAGAACATGTAATGCCTTAATGAGCAGCTTGTTATATATTCTTTGATATTGGTTAGGCCTAGTGGCTTGTTGTAAATGAGCAGTTGTTTTGCCCAGATTGTGACCCCCAGAGAGACCACCAAAGACGATCATGCCGGAATGCAAAAGCAAGGTTTAATTCTGGATATCCAAAAGCAATACAAGCCTAGGCAGGGACTTTGTCCAATACATCCAATGCAGTGGAGCCTGGAGGAAGTGCCTGTCTGTCTGCAAGCTCAGTTTTAAAAGGGAAAAATCACAAGGTTATATCATTAAGGGGTGCTAGTAAGGGTACAATTCTGATTGGCTCGCTTCTAGGAGCTTTCTAGAAATCATGGCTTAATCTTACTTCTAAGGGAGTGGTTGCCTGCCACCATTTCTCATTGACTGCCCTCAGGTAAGCTACCCTGGAAACCAGGGAGAGGACATTCCATAGTCCAGCAGGCATTACCTCGTGACTATCTTGTAACTCTGTACTTTTATACTTCCTGGTTTCTGGAATCTGAACTGACTAGTTTCAGTAACTAATGGCCTATTCCCAAAAGGAGGAATCTTAGGCCTTATTTTTAGGGGGAAAGCATTTTGGTCTTATTTCTAAGATGGCTTATTTTGGTCTCATATTGTCTTCTTTGTAATGCTTTGAAGCCAAGTGTCTGGACAATCCTGGTGAACAAATGTGTATCCTACTGTACTAATCTCTAACAGGCCTGGAGAATATACTTATTTTGGTTTTTTAGGCAGTCCTCTCTCAGCTAAATTCTATTTTGTAAGACTTACTATCTCCAAAGAATTATTTAATCCTTTATATCACTAATTCTACTCTTCTAGATCACACCTTAGTAGTGGAGTGCTATCCAACACACAAGATGCCTTTTACAACTTCCACAAAATTAACAATGAAGGATCTTAAACATGAATGTTAAATGCAAAGTGTTGAATCTCTAGAAGGTAGTGGAGAAACTAGGCCTCTTTTAGTTTAACAACATGCTGTTGTGGAAGTGCCCCCAAACAACATGACCACACAGCTGCATGACAGGCTTAGAGGCCCAGAAATAAATTCATAACTGGCTTCCTAACAAGCAACCTTAAGATTCAGGAAAAGACACTTATACTGCCCAGGGATCCACCCAGGAATGGGGAAGCACCTAACATCCCAAACATTCCAAGAATTAGATAAGGTGTCCAAATATCCCTGAATCTAGCACACACCTACTTTTGTTTTTCAGACACCCCTACATAATTGTCAGCCAATCAGGGTCCTGAATTCTGGAAATTTCCTCACCCCAACCGCTGCTATTTTAAAAACCCAATCCCACCTGAGCTCAGGGTTCTCTGCTCTCCCTGCTATGTGGGACAGACAGACCAAGCCCCAGAGCTTGAAAATAAAGTCTCTTTGCTGTCACTTATAGGATACAGCCTCTATAGTGGGTTTTTGGTAATCCCCTCAATCTGGCCATAAAACTTTCAAACAAAAAGAATGTTGAAGTTGATTACAAATATCTTTCTACACACAGCTCTCTGCTCCCAATTCTGTGAGCAGAATCAGCCCACAGAGCAAAGTTATGCAGAGGCCTTCCCTGGGACTAGGAAGTTTCAAGGACCACATGGGACCTCACAGGACAGGGATTCTGGCTGCAGGTTCCCACCCATACCTTGGGAGGCCCCACCAAACTGTCTCCTGCACCTCAATGATCTGCCCCACCCCATCTGGGAACAGCAGCCCGAAACTCACCATGTTGTGGGTTCCCAGCTTGTCCATGCTCTCTGCTCAGCTCCCTGCAGCAGCACTCACAGCATAGCACACAGAATCAATGGCATGTTCTCCTCTTCGAAGTTAAGCCTGAAGCTGGCTGCTAGAAGGACTCTGAACCACTTCTGACTGGTAGGTTGCCTGGACAGCCTGATTGGCTAGTGAGGCCTGAGTGAAAAGAACGCCTCCCATAGGGTTACACTATGCTCAAAAACACAGTACAATGATTCCTAAGCCTGCCTTTCCCCACACACAAAGATATTCTCTAAATCAACAGATATATGCATTTCAATAGCGTTTGCCCCTGGCTCCAATACAAACCCAGCTATCTTATTGCACTCCATAGGCACTTTCCCTTCTTCCCCCTCTACACAATATCACTAGCTAGGGTGCACCGCCCACTGTACTGTGTGGTGTGGAGTTATTCCCTGTCACACAGGTGGAAAGGTTTCCAAAATATTAACAATTAAAATAGACTTAAAGATAAAAAGGAGATGTTAGTAAAAAAATTGCTAAACTGTCATATTAATAAAAATCCCAGAGCCAGATATTGGGGAGAAAACTTAAACATCACTATAGCAGAACAAGCCACAGCCAAGCTCACCTCACCAACTCCTCATATGATCCTGTTTCCACAAATCCTCACACTGAAAGCCTGTGAATCCTCACTCCTGAGGGGCTCAGTTGAACTGCTTAAAAGCATCTAGTTTCTTGTCCTCATTCCTTTTATACCTCTCTGCTTCCTCCTATTGCTTCCTGGGATTAAAGGTGTGTGTCCTCCCCAGGCAAAAACATGTGACCATAGGTGTCAGGATTAAAGGTGTGTGCTATCATGCCTGCCTCTGTTTGCAGTGTGTCCTTGAACTCACAAAGATCCAAATGAATCATTGCCTCCTGAGTGACAGGATTAAAGGTGTGTGTCCCAAAACAGTCTGGCCTCTATGTCTAACTAGTAGATGGCTCTGTCCTCTGATCCCCAGATAAGTCTTATTTGCTAGAAAACAAATAAAATATTTTCACAGATGTTTGTTCTGTGACTTCACATTGAGATCAGGTGAACTGAATATACTTTTTATCTTGTGGTAACAGGGAATTCAGACAACCAGAAAAGAAAGCGTGAACCAGATCACAAACAAGAAAATAGGTCTTTCTCCCATCAGACACTTGGGAGATGGCTCCATTGCTTTAGAAGATTTAGTCCTAAAATTCAGAGCAAACTGTTAGCAAATGAATAATACTAAAGATTAGTCTTCATGGAAAGTTGAATGTTTTAAGCATAGTTGAGCTAGGAAGGAATGTGTTTGCAAGCACTATTTTTAGCCAGGACATTTTCCTCCATGGGCAGGTGAAAACAAAACAAAACACTGCATTATTCAAGATTCTCTGCATGAACAGGACTGGTAGAATGAACCTTCCATGTATGTAGAAAGTGGATTTTTTAGAATGTCTCACAAGCTATGGTAGAGCTAGTCCAACAATGGCTGCCTACCATAGAAATATGAAGAGATCAGTTGTTGTTCATTCCATGAGGCAGGAGATCTTAGCTGGTCTTCAGTATACACCAAAACTCTAAGGAAGTATCCTCTAAGGCTAGTAATGAATGAAGTTACTATCCAGTTCTAGGACAAGCAGGTAAAGAGAGAACTTCTTTCTTTAATACCCTTTGTATATGTAGGCTGACACCAAGAGCTGCTATCCAGATTAAAGGTGCATCTTATTCTTTGTTGTGAAAGAACTAAGCAGACATCATAACAAGCTACTCAGTCTTCTCTCAGAGATCAGATCTCAATTTCAATTTCTTGAGAATTAAGCAAGCAGTTTCTGGGAGGGCTATGATTTATCCCTTTCTGCACATACTCTCACTGCTTAAGGTTCAGTCAACTGTTTACTGTCTGGGACCCCTCACCAACTTAGAGCTTTGTGCATGGGTCAATGTGAATGTGCAAGGCCAGACAGCCTCCATGGCAGATTAAGGACAGAGCCTGGGCCACTGAGTCAGCCTCCACAGTCAGAATGTGCAAGGCCAGCCAGCCTCCAGGGGAGCTCAAGGAGAGAGCCTGGAACTTGTTCAAGCCTGCCCCAAAATAATAACTGTATCCCCCAACCATTAAATTCAAAGGTGACACACTCTCATCCAATCATATGATGCCAAGGCTTGTACCACCCTGATTATGGTTTTTCCAATAAAAAGCCCCTTCCTCCCCATCCTCCTTCACCTGGCTAGCCAGTGTGTTGGACATGGACCAAGCTTGGGTTTCCTTGTTATCAATAAACCCCTGTTTGTTTTGCATCAGATATTGGCTTTATGGTGGTCTTGCTGGGGTTTCACTATGCGGCTACAACTGCTGATTGAATTTTTGGTGTTTTCAAGACAGGGCTTGTCTGTGTAGTCCTAGAACTCAGTCTGTAGACCAGGCTGAACTCAATTTCAGAAAATCAAATTGCCTCTGCTTACTGAGTACTGTCATGTGCATGTGCTTACTGATGTGCATGACCACCAAGCAGCTGAAGGTGGGTATCACCTGAAATGATCCAGATTAAAGATGGGACTTTGTTGTTGTTGTTGTTGTTGTTATTGTTTTCAAGACAGGGTTTCTCTGTGTAGTTTTTGGAGTCTATCATGGAACTCATTCTGTAGACCAGGTTGGCCTAGAACTCACAGAGATCCACCTTCCTTTGCTTTCTGAGTGCTGGGATTAAAGGTGTGTTATAAAAGGGTCTTCAATGGGCGGTGGTGGCACACGCCTTTAATCCCAGCACTTGGGAGGCAGAGCCAGGTGGATCTCTATGAGTTTGAGGCCAGCCTGGGCTATCAAGTGAGTTCCAGGAAAGGCACAAAGATACACAGAGAAACCCTGTCTCAAAAAAACAAAACAAACAAACAAAAAAAAAACAAAAAACAAAAAGGGTCTTCAACTTTAAATCTTTAATAAAAACCTCTTACATGTGCACCCAACTCTTTGGGTTTTAGTTATTCCAGACTAAGTCAGTTTGATTACCATGAATAGCCATCACAACAGATGGGACAGTTAAATTGAAAAAGATTTCTCACCTGCAGGAGGCAAGGTGAGAATGGGAGTTATTTTTAAAGCAATGCTTTTCCTAAACAAAAGAATTGTGAGGACATTAATTAGTTAATCTGGACATGTTTATGTAGAGTTCTCCCTCTTCCTCAGCATGCTCAGTTAACAAATACACTTCTGAACATTATCACAATGTACAAGAAAAGACATTGTTACTTCAAAGTCATGCAGAAACATATAAATTATAAAAATGATCAAAAGAAACGCCTCTGACATGTTCATCTTGCACCACAAGGTCTTACCTGAAAATCAAGCAAATGACACAGTGAAAATCGATTGTTTTGGAGCCTATGTGACTGTCAATCTTGATATTTAATCTAAAAGGTAACATACCAATGCCACAATTCTCCCGTATATGAAAGATAGAGAACACAAATACAGAAAGCATCAAGGAGAAGTCACCTAACAGCACTGTTTGCTCCGCTGCTACATGAACAGTTATGATGAGCTCTATTAACCTTAGAACAAAGGCTTGGGAGAAGGCCACAACTGCTTCAGTGCAAGACCAGAGGAGTTCACTTTAACTAGCCCTGGAAGCTGTCTGTCTAAGGGCTGTGACATTAGTGGAGAGAATCCCATGCTATGCTTTTTTAAAACTTTTACCGGGTCCTGTGCTCATTGCATGAGTCGGCTGTTTGAAACCTGGGGCCTATGCAGGATCGTTTGGCTCAGCCTGGGAGGAGGGGACTGGACCTGCCTAGACTGAGTCTACCAGGTTGATCTCAGTCCACGGGGGAGGCTTTGCCCTGGAGGAGGTGGGAATGGGGGTGGGCTGGGGGGAAGGTGAGGGGGGAGGGAGGAGGGAGAACAAGGGTATCCGTGGCTGATATGTAGAACTGAATTGTATTGCAAAATAAAAATAAAAATATTTTTAAAAAAATAAATAAATATAAATGAAAAAAATATCAATCCAGTGAAAAACCACACATCAGTTAAGCCAGGTGATACTTATATGAGATGGAAATAAGTTCTTAACAACTTCATCCATCTAGAAAGTATCCTCAAAATTAGAACTAAGGGGAAATAACCTATAAAGTTCCAAGCATATAGATTTTTGCCAAGCCTGACAACTTTTTTCAGACTATTAGCACAACATTATATGTGACAGATAACAGCTCTAATTAAATTAATCAGCTTTTACCTAGTAACTCTCAAAGTGGCCCTAAATAAGGACTACAGATTCATTTATGTATGCACTAAAATTAGAATCATCATCTTTTAGTAAGCAAAAAGATAGAAATGTCACCAAACTGGTAATTAAACTTCATGATAATTTCAGCTGGAGGCACATTCAGACAAATAAAAAAAAAACTTTTAAAAATAATTTTGATTACATGGTGTTTTGCCTGTATGTGTCTGTGCCCGGTAACTAAAGGACCAGAAGGCAGGAAATGCCTGGGACTAGATTGACAGCAAATGTTTAGCTACTTGTAAGTCCTGTGCATGGAACCTGGGACCTCAGTAAGAGAAAACCTAGTGCTCTTTTGTTTGTTTGTTTCTTTTTGTTTTTTGTTTTTTGAGACAGGGTTTCTCTTTGTAGCTTTGTGCCATTCCTGGAACTCACTTTGGAGACCAGGCTGGCCTCAAACTCAGAGATCTGCCTGCCACTGCCTCCCGAGTGCTGGGATTAAAGGCTGTGTCACCACCGCCTGGCTCCTAGTGCTCTAAATTGCTGAGCCATCTATCTATTCCCTCTTTTAATTTAAAATTATGGTGATATTTTATTTGTGCTGAAATGTGATTTTATTTGTATGTTAATAAATAAATTTTCCTGGGGGTCAGAGCTACTAGCAAGCCATAGCAGAAGCTGGGCAGTGGTGACACATGCCTTTAATCTGATCACATGGCAGGCAGAGTCTGTGTGTTCAAAGACATATCCAGCATGAAGACACACGCCTTTAATCTCAGTACCAACCATAGAGACCTGGAGGTCTGTATAGACAGGCAGTTAAGAGGAGGTCATTTGGTTGGGTTTACAACCAATGAAAGGCAAACATAAGTTCAATAAAAAGACAGACACACAGGAAGTAGGTCTTTTTCTCAGAAGAAGGACAGCAGTGGCAGCAGGTGGTAAAGATGCAGTCTTGGTCTCAGCTCTTAGCTAGTGTTCTCTGATCTCAGGGGCTTTTAACTCTGCATTTGGCTCTGTGTTTCTTAATTAATGAGACCGTTACATCTACATTATTACAATTATTTCTTTAATTTGTTAATTAAAACATATTACATCACATTTCTTCCCAAATCACTTCCAAATTCTTCCTTGTTAGGTATGAGTGAATAAATATTTTGAAATACATGAGTACAACATGCTGTTTCCATTTGTATTAATTGTACATATATGGATAATTGGCTGATCATGTTATAATGGATGAACAATTGAGGGGGCTACATCCTCCCTGGCTGAGAATCATTCTCTCAAATGAAGGAGAATTTCACTTTATAATCAGCATCAGCCTGGCTATGCTGTGTTGGATAAGAAAAATAATCAAGAATAGAAAACTTAGAGTGGAAAATATAGTAGCAGTTAAGAGTACTGAAGAATTTTTCAGAACATCCAGCTTCAATTCCCAGTGTATATAGAAGCTAACTAGTATCTGTAACTCCAAAATGACGAAATACAATATCTTCTGGCCTTCATGGAAACTTCCACAATAAAAATTATTTTTTTAGCTGTGTGTGGTAGTGCATTCTTTTTTTTTTTACCAGAACACCAGACACAGAGGTATAAAGATCATTGTGAGTTTTAAAGCCTGTGATACACAGTATACACACACACACACACACACACACACACACACACACACACACACACACACCGAGAGGAAAAGAACGAAAGTGAATAATGTACAAATAGGATAATTTTATAGTTGGGAAAACACAATACCTCTTAAAGTCATTTTCGGTCTCTGCCACTGATGGTAATAGAATCATTTTCAAAAATAAATATGGCCAAGCATGCAAGCACATGCCATTAATCCTAACCACTGGGAGAAAATGAACATTTGACAATGGTCCATCACCTTATCATGCAACATAAACTCATCAAGAGTTGGGTGTTGCCAGGAAACCAAGTCATGTTACCAAGACATCCAAGTCATAAAGTAGGACACACACAGCAGCATTCTGTTATCAAATGGAAGTGGAATACAAGTATTTGGGCCAGAGCAAGTCCTGAATGAACATGCAACCTACATGAAAGAGTTGTCCAAATGTATTTATTTTATTTCATTTCATTTCATTTCATGTACTAAAGCTACAGAGAAAGTCATCTGTGGAAATGGAGTCCACTATGTAATGATGCTCTAGAGAAAGGCAATGCTGGGTAATATAATTTGAAATATAATGATGCTCTAGAGAAAAGCATCCTGGGAAATGAAGTCCAGAATGTAATAATTTTATAGACATTGGGACTCTGGGAAATGAAGTTTCAAAAGTAGTCATGCTGCCGGGCAGTGGTGGCACACATCTTTAATCCCAGCACTCGGGAGGCAGAGACAGGTGGCTCTTTGTGAGTTTGAGGCCAGCCTGATCTACAGAGCGAGATCCAGGAAAAGGTGCAAAGGTACACAGAGAAACCCTGTCTCAAAACAAAACAAAACAAAACAAAAACGAAAACAAAAAAAAAAAAAAGTAGTCATGCTGTAGAGAAAGGCATCCTGGGAAATGAAGCCACAATGGGCTCATGCTATAGAGAAATTCAGCCTGTGTAATGGAGTTCAGGATGTAATGATATTCTAAAAAGGCATCCTGGTAAATGAAGTCTAGAATGTAATGATGCTCTAGAAATAGGGACCCTGGGAAATGAAGTGCTACATGTAGTATGCTATAAAGACATTCTGGGAAATGAAGTCCAGAATGCACAGATGCTCTATAGAAAGGCATCCTGGGAAATGAAATCCAGAATGCAATGATGCTCTAGGGAAAGGTGTCCTGCTAAATGAAGTCCAAATGCAGTTATGGTCTAGAGAAAGGCATCCTGGGAAATGAAGTCCATATGTTCTGTTGCTTATAGGAAAAACATTTATGGGGAATGAATTCTAAGTGTAGTGAAGCTATAAAGAAAGGCATCCTGGGAAATGAAATCCAGAATGCAGTGATGTCTTAAAGAAAGTCATTCTGAGAAATGTAGTTCAAATGTAGTGATACTGTAGAGAATAGCATCCTAGGCAATGAAGTCTAGAATATAGTGATGCTCTAGAGAAAGGCATCCTAGGAAATGAAGTCCACATGTATTGATGCTGTAAAGAAAGCATCCTTGGAAATGAAGTGCAAATGTACTGATTCTGTAGATAAAGGTATGCTCGGAAAGTGAAGTTTGAAGCATACGGATGGTATAAAGAGGAAACAGTAAGTTTCCTTCTGATCCAAAAGGAATGATGGGAAATGTAGTTTGGAATAAATGGACAATACAGAGAAAAGCATCCTGGGAAATGCAGTCCAACACATAGTGATGATATAAGAAAAAGCAACCCAGGAAATCATCCAAGAAGCATGATGGGAAATGGAGTTTCTAATACATGACTAATAAGGAAAAGCAACCTGGGAAATTAAGTCAAAAATGTAGAGACACATAAACCTAAATTAATCCTAACCCTAACCCTAACATCCAGAACATGACTGCCTAACCTTTACTCCTACACTCTCAATGCTGAAGCACCACAACCCTGCAGAATGTCAAGGCCACATATTGAAGGCATTAGACACATGAAAAAGAAAAGGTGAAACTCCTTATGAACAGGACACCTGGGAAATGGAGTCCAGAGTGTCATCATGATATAGAGTAAGGCATCCTGGGAAATTAAGTCAAGAATGTACAGATGATGTAGAGATAGGCATCCTGGGAAATTAAGTCCATAATGTAGTGATGCTGTAGAGAAAGTTGTTTTGGGAAATGATCTCCAATATTTATGATGCTGTAGAGAAAGTCATCCTGGGAAATGAAGTCTATAATGTAGTGATGTTCTAGACAAAGGCATCCTGGGAAATGAAGTCCAAATGTAATGATGCTATAGAGAATCATCTTGAGAAAGGAAGTCCTACATGTACTGATGCTGTACAGAAAGACATCCTGGGAAATGGAGTCCAAAACATTCTGATGCTCAAAAGAGGAAACAGGAAGTTTTCTACTAACTCAAGAACCAAGATGGGAAACGCAATTTCTAGTACAATGTCAATGAAGAAAGGCATTCTGGGATATGAAGTCTACAACTAAGAGATAACTAACCGTAATCCTAATGCTGACCCAAACCCTATTCCTAATATAACCCTAATCCTAACCCGAAATCTAAGCACTAACTGTACCACAAACTCACCCGAACCTAACCATAAAAGCCTAAAACCCTAACCATAACCAGAACTCACTGACTGTAACCTGTGACCCTAACACTAACACTAACCTTAAAAACAACCTAACCCTAAAGCCCTGACCCTAACCCTAAAAACTCGTAACCCTTAACCCTAACCCTAAACCCCTGACCTTATACCCTGGCCAAATCACTAAATGTAACCCTTAACCATAACAATAAACCTAACACAGTAACCCTAACCCTAACAACCTGATGTTAAATCCCTGAACATGATCCCTGAACCTGATCCGCAATATCACACGGCTGAGGCACCACAACCCTGCAGAAGGTCAGGTCACCTGCTGAGGCCCTACACCTGCTAACAGAACTGGACACATGCTGAAGAAAAGGGAAACTCCTTGGACTACAGGAAACTTGCAAAAAGAAGTCCAGAATGTCATTTTGCTTTGGAGAAAGGCATCCTGGGAAATAGAGTGCAGAATGTAGTAATGTTGTAGAGAAAAACATCCTGGGAAATGAAGTCCAGAATGCAATGATGCTCTAGAGAAAAGCATCCTGGAAAATGAAGTCCAAATGTACTCAAGCTGTAGAAAAAGGCATCCTGGGAAATGACGTCCAACATGTTGTGATGCTGTAAGGAAAGGCATCCTGGAAAATGAAGCCAAACATGTGGTGGTGCTGTAGAGAAAAGCATTCTAAAAAATGAAGTCCAGAAGTTAGTGCTACCAAAAGAAAGTCATTCTGGGAAATGAAGTCCATATATTGTGATGATCTAGGAAAAGTCATCCTAAAAAAGAAAGTCCAAATGTAGTGATGCTATACAGAAAGACATCCTGAGAAATGAAGTACAAAATGTCATGGTGCTGTTGAGAAAGCCATCCTGGGAAATGAAGTCCATATACAATGATGCTATACAAAAAGGCATCCTGAAAATGAAGTACAGAATGTTGTGATGCTGTAGAGAAAGGGATCATGGGAAATGAAGTGGATAATATTGTGATGCTATAGAGAAAAATATGTTGGGAAATGAAGTCCAAACTGTCACAGAGCTATGAAGAAGGGCATCCTGGGAAATGGAGTTTAAAGCATATGGAAGGTATAAAGAGGAAACAGTAAGTTTCCTTCTGATCCAAAAGGCATGATGGGAAATTTAGTTTGGATGGAAGGACAATTAAGAGAATAGTATTCTGGGAAATGGAGTCCAACACAGTGATGCTATAAGAGAAAGCAACCCAGGAAATCATCCAAGAGGCATGATTGGAAATGTAGTATATAATACATGACCAACACACAGAAAGGCAACCTGGAAAATGAACTCCAAAATGTAGAGACACCTAACCCTAAAGTAACACTAACCCTAATCTAACCCTAACCTTGAACCCCAGACCCTGACACCCTGACCCTGATCCCTACCATCACACTGCTGAAAGCCCAAGATACCTGCAGAAGGTCAGGGAAACCTAGTGAGGGCACTAGACACCTGCTAAAGAAAAGGGGAAACTCCTGAGGACACAGAACACCTGGGAAATGGAGTCCAAAAGGTCATGGTACTATGGAGAAAGGCATCCTGGGAAATGGAGCCCACAATGTTATGGTGCTATGGCAAAAGGCATTCTGGGAAATGAAGTCCTAAATGTCACGGTGTGATAGAAAAAGGCATCCTGGGAAAAAAGACCAAACCTAGTGAAGCTATAGAGAAAGGCATCCTGGGAAATGAAGCCTGTATGTACTGATCCTCTAGAGAAATGTATCCTGGGAAATGTGGTCCAAATGTAGTGATAGTATAGAGAAAGGCATGCTGGGAAATAAAGTCCATATGTACTGATGCAATAGAGATAGGCTTCCTGGGAAATGAAGTCAAATGTAGTGATGTGCTAGAGAAAGGCATCCTGGCAAATGAAGTCAATAAAGTACTGATGCTATACAGAAAGGCATACTGGGAAATGAAACCCAATATGCAGTGATGCTGTAGAGATATTCATCCTAGAAAATAAAGTCCAAATGCACTGATGCTCTAGAAAAAGGCATCCTGGGAAATGAAATAAATAATGTACTGATGTTCTAGAGAAAGGCATACTGGGAATGAAGTCCAACATGTAGAGATGCTGTAGAGAAAGGAAGCTTGGAAAAGGAAGTCTTTTTTTTTTCATTTTTATTTTTTTTTCTATTATCAGCTTGATACCATACAAATTCTTATCCTAATAGTGAAATTTTTCACTAAAGCTTGTCCAGTGATTGAGTAAAACCAAAACTTATTATAAGTCACCGTCATCCTAGGGTCCCCCCTACTATGTCACCTCCCTGGTTCTGTAGGGTGCAGTCTGATTGTTCATTGCTTTATATCTAGAATCCACTTATGTGTGAGTACATACCATGTTTGTCCTTCTGGAATTCGGTTACCTCCCACAGGATGATATTTTCAAAACTTAAATGAAGTCCAAAATATAGTGATGCTATAGAGAAAAGCATCCTGGGTATGGAAGTCCAGAATGTAGTGATGCTCTAGATAAAAGCATCCTGTGAAATGAAATCACACATGTAGTGATGATGTAGAGAAAGACATACAGGGAAATAAAATAAAAGTATTGATGCTCTAGAAAAAGGCATTCTGGAAAATGAAGTCCAGAATGGATGCGTACTTTAGAGAAAGGCATCCTGGGAAATGGAGTTCCCCATGTAATGATGCTGTAGATAAGGCATCCTTGGAAATGGAGTCCAAAATGGACTGATGCTATAGAGAAAGGCATCCTGGGAAATGGAAGCACACATGTAGTGATGCTGTAGAGAAAAGCATCCTAAGAAATGGAGTCCACAATGTAACAATGCTCTAGATAAAGGCATTCTGAGAAATGAAGTGATACTCTAGAGAAAGGAAACCTGGGAAATGAAGTCCCACAAGTAGTGATGCTGTAGATAAAGGCATCCTGGGAAATAAAGTCAGAGTGTACAGATGCTATAGAGAAAGGTATCCGAGGAACTGGAGATCAGAAGGTACTTATGCTATAGAGAAAAACATCCTGGGAATTGAAGTTTAGAATGTACTGATGCTCTAGAGAAAGGGATCCTAGGAAATGAAGTCCAAATGTACTGATGCTTAAAAAAAGGCATCCTGGGAAATGGAGTCCAGAATGTACTCATGCTCTAGAGAAAGGCATTCTGTGAAATGAAAGTCCTTATCTAGTGATGTCATGGAGAAAGCCACTCTGAGTCATGAAGTCCCACATGTGGTGATGCTGTGGAGATAGTCACCCTAGGAAATGAAGACCAATATGTAGTGATGTTATAGAGAAAGGTATCCTGGGAAATGTAGTCCCATGTGCAGTGATGTTGTAGAGAAAGGCATCTTAGGAAATAAAGTCCAAATGTCCTGAGGGTGTAGAGAAAGTAATCCTGGGAAAGGAAGTCATTATGTAATACCTATAAAGAAAGGCATCCTGGGAAATTAAGTCTGAATGTATTGATGCTGTAGAGAAAGGCTTCCTGGGAAATGGAGTTCAAAACATAGTGATGCTATAAGGAAAAGCATCTTACTAAACCATCGAAGAGGCATGATGGGAAATGTAGTTTCCAGTACCATTCTAAGGTACTGAATAGGAAATGTGAGAAATGGAGTCCAACCCACACGATGGTGTCAACAAAAGCATCCTGAAAAGTGACCCAAGAGGCATGATGGGACATGTAATTTGTAGTGCACTGGCAATGTGGAGAAAAGTATGCTGGGAAGTGAGTCCAACATGGAGTGATGCTCTAAACAGGGAACAGGATGTTTCCTCTGGACTCGAGAGCCATAATGGAGAATGTAGTTTCTAGTACACTACCAATGTAGACAGAAAGGCATCCTAGGAGATGAAGTCCAAAATGAGTAGAAAATACAGAGCAAGGCTTGCTGGGAAATGAAGTTTAGAGCGTAGAGACACCTAACACTAACACTAATGCTAACTCAACCCCTAATTCTCAATCCTAATCATAACCTAAGGCTAACACTAAACTAACCCTAAACTTACCCAGAGCATAAACCAAAACCTTAGCCTAACCTATCCCTAACAATAATCTAACCTTAACTCTTAATCTTCTGACACAAACTCAAAATGCTAACACTAACCTAACTTTAACACTAACCCTTACCCCTGACTCTGACCCTCTAACCCTAACCCCTAACACTGACACCTTGACCCTGACACCCACCCTCACACTACTGAGGCACATCAACCCTGCAGAAGGTCACATTAACCTGCTGAGGCCCTACACCTGCTGAGGCCCTGGACACATGCTGAAGAAAAGGGAAAACTCCTGAGAATACAGGGCACCTGGGAAAGGGAGTCCATGGTGTCGTGGTGCTATGGAGAAAAGCATCCTGGGAAATGGAGTCCATGTGAAATGATGGCTATAAAGAAAGGCAAGCTGGGAAATGAAGTCCATAATGTACTGATACTCTAGGGAAAGGCATCCTAAGAAGTGAATTCCATATGTAATGATGCTGTAGAGAAAGGCTTCCTGAGAAATGAAATCCATAATGTAGTAATGCTACTGAAAAAGGTATCCTGGTAAATGAAGTCCAGATTGAAGTGATGCTCTAGAGAAAGGTATCCTGAGAAATGAAATTCAGATTGTAGTGATGCTGTAGAGAATGGCATCCTGGGAAATGAAGCCCATATGAAATGATGGTTATAAAGAAAGGCAAATGGGGAAATGAAGTCCATAATGTACTGATACTCTAGGGAAAGGCATCATAGGAAGTGAATTCCATATGTAATGAGGCTGTAGAGAAAGATATCCTGGGAAATGAAATTTGTAATGTAGTAATGCTACTGAAAAAGGTATCCTGGTAAATGAAGTCCAGATTGAAGTGATGCTCTAGAGAAAGGCATCCTGAGAAATGAAATTCAGATTGTAGTGATGCTGTAGAGAACAGCATCCTGGGAAATGAAGTCCCATATATACTGATGCTTTAGACAAAGGCATCCTGAGAAAAGATATCTATATATAACGATGCAATAGAGCAAGGCATTTTAGGAAATGAAGTCGATAATAGAGTAATGCTGTAGAGTAAGTTATCTGGGGAAATAAAGTAAAAAATATTGTGGTGCTATGGAGAAAGGCATACTGGGAAATGGAGTTGAAAGCATGCTGATGTTATAAAGTTGAAACAGTAAGGTTTTTTTTCTGACACAAACGGCATGATGGGAAAAGAAGTTTGGAATAGAAAACAATACAGGTAAAAGAATCCCAAGAAATGGAGTCCAAAACAGTGATGATATAAGGAAATCATCCAAGAAGAATGATGGGAAAAGTTTTTAGTAGACGTTCAATATACAGAGAGGCATCCTTGGAAATGAAGTCCATCATAGTGATACTATTGAGAAAGGGATCCTGGAAAATAAAGTACAGAATGTCCTGATCCTGTAGTGAAATACATCCTGGGAAATAAAGTCCCACATGTAGTGATGCTGTAAAGAAAGGGATCCTGGGAAATGAAGTCCAAGTGTACTGCTGCTAGAGAGTAAGACATTCTGGGAAATGAATTCCAAAATTTCATGGTGCTATAGAGAAAGGCATCCTGGGAAATGGAGTTTAAAGCATACTGATGGTATAAAGACAAAACAGCAAGTTTCCTTCTAACCCAAAAGACATGATGAGAAATGTAGTTTGGAACAGAAGGACTATACAGAGAAATGCATCCTGGTAAATGGAGTCCAACACAGAGTGATGCTATAAGTAAAAGCAACTTAGGAAATCATCGAAGGTGTATGATGGGAAATATATTTTCTAACACACAACCAATACACATAAAGGCAACCTGGGAAATGAAGTCCAAAAAGTAGAGACACATAACCCCAACTCTGACCCTAAGCTAACTCTGTCCCTAATGTAACCCTAATGCCTGACACTAACCCTAATGTAACCCTAACTCCTGAACCTGACCCCCTCCCTGACTCTGAAAACCACCCTCGTACTGCTGAGAACACAACAAACCTTCAGAATGTCAGGGTCACCTGCTGAGCACACTGGACACCTGCTAAAAAATCGTTAAACTTCCAAGAACACAGGACACCTGGGAAATGAAGTGCACAATGTCATGGTGCTGTGGAGAAAGACTTACAGGAAAATGAAGTCCAAACCTAGTGATGCAATAGAGAAAGGCATCCTGGAAAATGAAGTCCATAGGTAGTGTTGCTGTAGAGAAAGGCATCCCAGGAAATGAAGTTTTTATGTAGTGATGCTATAGAGAAAGGACTCCAGGGAAATTTAGTCCAGAATGTAGTGATGTTGTAGAGAAAGACATCCTGGAAAATAAAATACTGATAATACTGATACCCTAAAAAAAAGGAATACTGGGAAATAAAGTCCAAAATGTAATGGTGAACTAGAGAAAGGTATCTTGTGAAATAAAGTTGAAATGTCCTGATGCTATAAAGTCATCCTGGGAAATGAAGTACAGAATATAATGATGCTCTAGAGAAAATCATCCTGGGAAATGAAGTTCCACATGTAGTGATGCTGTAGAGAAAGGCAGCCTGGGAAATAAAGTCCAAATGTACTAATGCTACAGAGAAAAACATCTTGAGAAATCATGTCCAGAATGGACTCATGCTGTAGAGAAAGGCATCCTAGAAAATGCGGACCAGATTGTACTGATGCTGTAGAGAAAGGCACCCAGAGAAATGAAATCCTACATGTAGTGGTGCTGTAGTGAAAGGCATCCTGGGAAATGAAGTACAAATGTAGTGGTGCTGTAGATAAAGACACCCTGGGAAATAAATTCCAGAATGTAGTGATGCTCCAGAGAAAGACATCCTGGGAAATGAAGTCAATATGTAGTGGTGCTATAGAGAAAGGCATCCTGGGAACTAAAGTTCAGAATATAGTGATATGCTCTAGAGATAGGCATCCTGGGAAATGAAGTCCAGAATATAATGATGCAGTAAAGAAAGGCATGCTGTGAAATAAAATGCAAATGAACTGATGCTGAAAAAAGGCATCCTGGAAAATGAAGTCTAGAATGTACTCATGATGTAGAGAAAGGCATCTTGGGAAATGAAGTTGACATGTAGTGATGCTATAGAGGAAGGCATCTTAAAAAATGAAGTCCTGAATTTATTGATGCTATAGAGAAAGACATCCTGGGAAAAGGAGTCCATATGTAATGATCCTGTAGAAAAAGTTATCCTGGGAAATGAAGTCTGACCAGTAGTGATGATGTAGAGGTAGTCATTCTAGGAAATGAGGTCCAAATGTACTGATGCTATATAGAAAGGAATCCTGGGAAATGAAGTTCCGAATGTAGTGATGTAGAGAAATCCATCCTGGGAAATAAAGTCCAGTATGTAGTGAAGCCATAGAGAAAGGGATCCTGGGAATGAAGTCTTAATGTACTGATGCTATAGAGAAAGGCATCTTGGGAGATAAAGTTCAAAAAGTACTGGTGCTGTGGAGAAAGGCATCCTGTGAAATGAAGTGCAGATTGTAGTGATGCTCTAGAGAAAGGCATGCTGAGAAATGAAGTCCAGAATTGAGTGATGCAGTAAACTAAGACATTCTGGGATATCAAATTCAGAATGTACTGATGCTGTAGTGAAAGGTATTCCAGGAAATGCACTCCAGAATATACTCATGCTGTAAAGAAAGTCATACTGAGAAATGAAGTCCCACATATAGTGATGCTGTAGAGAAAGGCATCCTGAATGTCATGATGCTGTAGAGTAAGGCATCTTGAAAAATAAAGTCCTAAATGTATTAATGCTATAGAGAAAGTCATCCTGGGAAATGGAGTCCAGAATGTAATGAAGCTCTAGAGAAATTCATTTTCGGAAATGAAGTCTGAAATGTAGTGATTCTCTAGAGACAGGCATCTTGGGAAATGAAGCCCAGAATGTAATAATCCTGTAGAGAAAGGGATCCTGGGAAATAAAGTCCCACCAGTAGTGATGCTGTAGAGATAGTCATCCTAGGAAATGAAGTCCAAATGTACTGATGCTATAAGGAAGGCATCCTGGGAAATAAAGTCCAGAATGCAGTGATGTTGTAGAGAAAAGCATCCTGGGAAATGAAGTTCAAAATGCAGTGATGCTGTAGAGAAAGGCATCCTGGGAAATAATTCATAATATAATGATGCTGTGGAGAAAGGCATCCTGGGAAATGATGTCAAACATGTAGTGATGCTTTAGAGAAAGGCATCCTGGGAAATGAAGTCCAGAATTTCGTGATGCTATAAAGAACAACATTCTAGGAAATGACGTCCATACATAGTGATGTTCTAGGGAAAGTCATCCTGAAAACTGAAGTCCGAAAGTAGTGATGCTGTACAGAAAGACATCCTGGGAAATGAAGTATAAAATGTCACGGTGCTGTTGAGACAGGCATCCTGCTATATGAAGTCTGTATATAATGACACTATACAAAAAGGTATTCTGAAAATGAACTACAGAATGTTGTGATGCTGTAGAGAAAGGCATCCTGGGAAATGAAGTGGATGTCTATTCATCCTATGTGAGTTCCAGAGATGAAAGCCAGGAAATCACTTGGTTGCCAGTGACCTCAATGGCACTTACTTGTGTTTTGAAATTATTTATGTATGTGCTGGCATGTGAGTGTCCATATGCCACACCAGAAGTGTAGAAATAAGAGAAAGATTTGAAGGAGTGATATGGGTTCCTGGAGTATGAACTCAGGACACCAGGCCTAGCAGCAGCCACCTTTACTCACAGAAACTCCTCTCTGAAATTCATTTGTTGTTTGGAGAAAGTGTTATGAAAAAAATGTCTGGTCCTAAGAATAAACTAACTCATTCAATATGAAAGAAAAGACAAAAAGAGATATCAGTATATAGTTTTTGTTCACAAATAGTATTTATTAGTCAATGTCTCCTATTTTCCATTATCTTTAAAAGAAAATGTTTTCAATCAGAAAAAAACAATATTTTACTGTTTTAATATTTCAACTAATCTTACTTCAAGATCAATGAGACAGTTCTTTTAGAAATGTCTGTGTTGTACAAGGCTGTGACCTTATCTTGATCACCATATGAAAATAGACAAAAGCAGACCCCACAAAGTTGTCTTCTATTCTTTACATTTCTGTCATGGCCTAAAAACGATAGTCACATCACACACACACACACACACACACACACACACACACACACACCAGATTTTTTAAAGTAAATGTCACTGCTATTACACTATCTGGCGCCTCTATAATTCTCTTTGAAGGCAATATTTCAAGATATTATGCCAAATGGATAACTGTTGAGGACATGAAGATGCATGAAACGTTAAATAATATATACATATACACAGTACACCAAGTTCTATTGTAAAATATTCAGTTGATTACTCATTAATTTAAATTATTAAATCTCTTCCAGATAAATGAAAATGTTTCTTTGGATACATACATAAGTATTTAATGTTTTTATATACTCTATTAATTATCTTAACATTAACATTGTTAAAATATTTTGAAAAAATAACAATTATTGGAAGTAAATCACGTACCCTTTGACTTGATCTCAGGAGACTGACACATAAAGATCATGAATTCATATATATATTCATGACTAATAACTGACATTCAAGATATTCTCTCACATTCATTTGTTGATCTGAAAAAATCTTATGAAAAATATTTGGTCATCAGAATAAACTAAATAAATTCACATGCAATAAAAGGAAAAAAAAAGATAGCAATATATCATTTTCATTTCCAAATAGGATTTATCATTCAATTTCTCGTACTTGGCATTATCTTTCAAGGAAAATATATTTACAATCTGAAAAGATGGTATTTTATTGATTTAATATTACAACTAATTTTATTTGAGCATCAAGGAGACAGCTGTGGTGGAAATGTCTTTCTTGTGCAAGTCTGTAATGTTATGTTGATCACCATATAAAGTTTGACAAAAGTAGACCCCACAAAATAAATCTCACTGCTATTACATTATCTGACATCTCTGGATAATTCCCTTAGAAGACAATACTTTGGGATGAAGTGCCAAATGCATAACAGATGAGGACATGAAGATGCATGGGACTTTAAATAATGTATACATATTCATAGCACATTAATTTTATTGTGAAATATACAGTTGATTACTGACTCACTTAAATTATTACATCTCTACCAGATAGATGAAAATGTTTCTTTGGATACATACATGAAGTATTTCATGATTTATTCTTTCTTAATTATTTTAAAATTAACCTCATTAAAATGCATTTGTAAGTAAATAGGTTGCAACAACTCTGAGTTTGGTCCCAGATTTTGGCACCAAAACGTGATTTTTGCAATTCTGAGGAAAGGTATCCTGACTACCTGAGAGTCAGAAAACACTTTGAGCTGCTTAGCACAGCTCTGATAGCTGAAACTGCAAATAGACAGATCAGTCATAGAGGGCAAGGTATCCCAGACACCTCAAGCTGCTTAAAACAACAACTCTGCCCTGAAGGTGTCTTGGACACTTGGAGCTGTTTAGCCCAACCCTGGAGGGAAGATTTTCTGACTTCTCAGGAATGTCAGGCCTGGAAGTGCTTCAGCAGCAAAGGATATCCTGACTCTTCGGAAAAGTCAGGCTATACCTAGTGTGATGGGTGATGGTCTCCTTGAAGGATATAGCAATCCTGCTCCTCTCCTGGAGACCCACTACAGCGGAGCATTGCTCAGCGCCCTCTTAAGGGGGCTTCCTAGCAAAGCCCTGCTTCTCTGGCCAAAGAAATTACAAAAATGTAGCAATCTCCTCTGGCTCAGGACAAAAGTGTTACTTTTCAGCTCTTTTGTTCTGTTTACTCAGCAAGGATCTTCTGCTCAGCTCCTCCTTGCTCAATCCACTTGAAACATCTCAGCAAGGTACTTTTGTTCAGCTCCTCCTTGTTGAATCCACTATGGTATATCTCAGTAAGGTTCTTCTATTCAGCTCCCCCTTGCTCAAAACAATTTGGGATATCCCAATAAGGTTCTTCTATGCACCAGTGAATGAAGGTCTTCACATCCAAAACAGTTTTGTGATTTTTATTTGGGAAGGAGGAGTCCAGGAGAGTAGCTGCTTCTACCAGGGTAGAGAGTACAACTCTCAATTGACCAGGCAGGCCAGTTTATATAGGATGTTTTGAGGATGGAGTCAACCAATTAGTTTTTTTTTTTCTGCCCAGTGTTTGGCCAGTTTTGTGGGCTAGGACAAAGATGATCCTGATTACAGGGATAAATTGTTTTTCTTTCACTGGCCTTTCTTGCCTTTTTGACACTACTTTTAAGGGAAGGGCATATTTATTGCATTGACTCTGATTCCAGGGACCAAGAGTGTTATTTTGGCACCAGTTTCAGAGTCAGGGCATGTTTCCTTTGTTCATTTCTCTGGCTCAGGTCCAACACCTAAGTTGTGTTTCTTTCCCTGGTTCTGGGCCCTAGGGACAGGATTCTACTATCCTATTCTGTGATTGGTTAGTTACACAAATTAGTTGGCCAGGGGCAGAGATGGCACTGATTTGAGCCAAACTGTGTTTTTTTTAAACTGGCCTTATCTGTGTCATCTTTCCTTAATTCTGGGCTGCAGGGTCATTGTGGTTTTATTTACCCAGCCCCGTTTTCCTACACTTTTTTACAAAACAACAATCATTGAAATTACATCATCTAACCTTAGACTTGTTCTTAGCAGACTGAAACACAAGAATCATGAATTCTAATGTATTCATGACTAATTATTGACATTCATACCAAACAGATAACACACAACATTTCAAGGGAATTTATGAAAAAAAAATTAAAAATAAAACCATGAAAATCCACCACCCTTTCACAAACACCCTTACTTGAAAAGTGTGATCACATACTGCCTGAGAGTTAAATAAAAATGAACCACTTAGATGATAGCCATTCCATTCTATACAAGGCAGCAGATAAATACCTTTGAATAAGTGAAAGTGCCAAAGGTGAACAAAAGCCACAGAATAAATATCAAGACCACAAAATAAACTTTAGTAATTGAATTTGCCTTATATCCCACACATCAGTATCTTACTCAAATCTTGCCAAATAGACGCTGCAATCGGATCTTCATATCAGTCTTCAGTGAACTTGGTTAATAATTCACTTACTTCAAATCTACAACAAAAAAGACTTAAACAAGGTTTTTTCCTTGAAACTGAAAACAACTGTGTTATTTAAAATCTTAACCAAACTGTTTACATAAATAGTTTTCTTTTATATGAGTACCAATCTATTTTCTTATATCAAGAGAATATAAAAAGCTTTAAAATATTGACAGGTATAGAGACATGATCAAGCCTTTAACACAATTTCATTACCTGGACCAAGATCAGGTTTTGGATGTCTTCCAGTAATTCTTGCAAGAAGCTTCAAGGGTCTAACCTTCTTGGGAACCAGAATGCACATTCATATACCCAGAGGAAGACAAACAGACAGACAGACAGACACACACACACACACAAACACACACACACACACACACACACACACACACAAACAAACATACACACACACAGCATAATTAAAATAAAAACAAATCTTTAAACTAATTTTTAATCATGAAGGTTTTTCTATTATAATTTTGGTAACATGGGTTTTGAGGCATCTATAGGATTACAGAGTTTTTCTCCATCATGAATTAGTCAATGTAACAGAAAGCAAGCATGTAGGCTTGAAGTCAGAGTACTCTATCATTTTCAGTCTGTGAAAAGATTTGAGAAGATTTAGAAAATGGTACCCTGCTGGAAGAAATCAGTTTTGAGGGTTGGCCTGAGTATTTACATGTGCACACCATTTCCAATTTACACTTTCTGCTTTCTGCTGCAGGACAAGAATGTGAATTCTTAGCTGCCTGCTTTGGCTGCCATGTCTGACACTTGTTTCCATGACACTTTTACAGGGTTCATGTATTGCTCTGGAACCAAGGGCCAAATTAAACCCTTTTCTCAGTTCACTTAGATATGATCCATTACAAAAGCAACAGAAAAGCAATGATACACATCTATGAAATTTTACACCAGAATTTATTATTTCATGTATTTGAAGAGAAGTGTTTTCTGGAAGTGTGTAGGTCAGTTAGCCTTCAAAAGCAGAAACTCAAAAAGATGTAAAGTGGTGGGCACGGTAGTGCACACCTTTAATGCCAGTACTCAGGAGTCAGAGTCAAGTGAATCTCTTTCAGTTTGAGGCCAGCCTGCTCTACAAAGTGAGTTCCAGAACAGCCAGGGATATGTAAAGACCCTGTCTCAGTTACCTTATCATTTAAATTTATAGGCCTTTTGTTCAAATTAGTTGACATGTGTAAACAAAATAAGAGACATTATTATGCTTGAACAGATTGTTGACACAGTTTAGATTTTTTTCCAAAATAATTAATTTTGTGTAATTGAATGTATGTGGCCTGAAATCATAACAATTCATATACATTCAGATTGCCTTTGGTATGAGTTTTTTTCAGATCCTCGAAGTCTAATGTTATATTCAAAGACTTTAAGAGACCAATTACACACTAAAAGTTTTACAGTTATAGGGTTGCTCTGTGTTGTGAGTAGGCATTACCACATTGATTACATTCTTAGGGTTTTTCTGCAGTATGTGTTATTTAATATAATTGAAGATGACTGGGCTGTGCTAAAGCTTTACCACACTGTTTACATTCACAAGGTTTCTCTCAATTATGTGTTCTTTCATTAAATTGAAGAACACTATGATGAACAAAGGCTTTACCACAGTGATATCAATTGTATGCTTTACTCCAGTATGTGTTATATTATAACTTTGAAGATGAGAGTGATGAGCAAAGGCTTGTAGAACACTGATTACATTCATAGGGTTTCTTTCCAATAGGTGTAATTTCATGCCTTTGAAGATGACAGTGTTGTGCTAAGTCTTTTTCTCACTGATTACATTCATAGGGTTTCTCTCCAGTATGTGTTTTTGTATGCCTTTGAAGATCACTATTACATACAAGGGCTTTAACACACTGTTTACATTCATAGGGTTTTTCTCCTATGTGTACTTTCATGCAATTAAAGAGCATTGTGACAAACAAAGGCTTTACCACACTGATTACATTCATAGGGTTACTCTCCAGTATGTGTTCTTTTATGTACTAGAAGATAACTAGGCTGTGCAAAGGTTTTACCACATTGTTTACATTCATAGTGTTTCTCTCCAGTATGTATTCTTTCATGCCTTTGAAGATGTGACAAGCAAAGGCTTTACCACACTAAGTACATTCATAGGGTTTCTCCACAGTATGTGTTCTTTTGTGTACTTGAAGATTACATGGCTGTGTAAAGGCTTTACCACATTGATTACATTTATAGGCTTTCTCTCCAGTATGTGTTCTTTTATGCCTTTGAAGATCATTCTGTCGAGCAAAGGCTTTACCACAATGATTACATTTATACGGTTTCTCTCCAGTATGTGTTCTTTCATGCTGTTGAAGAGCACTGTGTTGAGCAAAGGCTTTACCACACTGATAGCATTTATAGGGTTTCTCTCCTGTATGTGTTCTTTTGTGTACTTGAAGATGACATGGCTGTGTAAAGGCTTTACCACACTGATTACATTCATAGGGTTTCTCTCCAGTATGTGTTCTCTGGTGTACTTGAAGATTATATGGCTTTTTAAAGGCTTTACCACATTGATTACATTTATAGGGTTTCTCTCCAGTATGTGTTCTTTTATGCCTTTGATGATCACTCTGTCGAGCAAATGCTTTATCACACTGATAGCATTTATAGGGTTTCTCTCCTGTATGTGTTCTTTTGTGTACTTGAAGATTACATGGCTGTGTAAAGGCTTTACCACACTGATTACATTCATAGGGTTTCTCTCCTGTATGTGTTCTTTTATGTACTTGAAAATGACTGGAATGTACAAAAGCTTTACCACATTGTTTACATTCATAGGATTTCTCTCCAGTATGTGTTCTTTTATGTACTTGAAGATGACTGGAATATACAAAAGCTTTATCACATTGTTTACATTTATAGGGTTTCTCTCCAGTATGTGTTCTTGCATGCAAATAAAGAGCACTGTGTTGAGCAAAGGCTTTACCACACTGATTACATTTGTAGGTTTTCTCTCCTGTATGTGTTCTTTTGTGTACTTGAAGATTATATGGCTGTGTAAAGGCTTTACCACATTGATTACATTCATAGTGTTTCTCTCTGGTATGTGTTCTTTTATGTACTTGAAGATGAGTGGGGTGTGCATAGGCTTTACCATAATGATTATATTCATAGGGTTTCTCTCCAGTATGTGTTTTTTCATGCCTTTGAGGATGACTATGTTATTCAAAGGATTTACCACACTCAATATATTCATATGATTTCTCTGTATTATGACTTCTTTCATGCCTGCAAGAATAATTAAAACATTTAAAAGCTTTACTACATTCATTACATTGTTGAGTACTTATATCTTCATGAATTAATTTTACAATTTGGTCTAAGTATAAAGAGAACTGAGATCTTAAGGTTTTAACATGTTGTTTACACTCATGTTGTTCCCCTGCATTAAGGATTTCTTTGCATATTTGAATATGCCTTGATGGTAAGAGCCTTTATTACCTGGCTAATATTTGTGGCTTCATTGTTCTCTGTGGTTTTTAACATATTTGAAGAGAATTGGGAGAATTTGGACATTTATGCCCCTTGTTCCATTGATAAAGTTGCCTATATTGTGAGTCATGCTACATTTTCAATGTGAAGCAGGCCGAACAGAAGCATTTACACAGTCCTAGAACTCATTGGGCCTTTCTAGGGTATGTTTGTTGATATATTCTCAATGAAGCTGGAAAACCAATTGTTTGTAAACTTGAATCACATTCAACAAGTTTACTCAACATTGGACTACTACATGTCTTGTAGGTGTTCTGAGATTGAGAGATGTACATTGCTTCTTCCATGTACTTATGTTTTTATGGCTGGTATCCAAAGTGACATATGATATAACTATTAAAGAAAGAATAACACCAAGAATATTTCCACATTTCATTTACAGTTGGACTTTCTGTTCTTCATCAACATGTGGTATAGGGAATAATGTTTCTCTATAACAACCACCCCTTTACTCTTGACTCTACCTATTTAACTGAAATTAGCAAACACAGAACAAGTATATGAGTAACTATACTATGGATTATTTGCTTATTACAAGGTTGTGTATATATTCTTATCACATATTCAATGAGTATATCTTTTGTAATATGAAATAATATGAAGCTAAATGGATTGCCATTTGTACAGCATAGCTTTGATGATGCTATTATTCAAATGGTGATTTGTCATAGGCATTTTTTGTCTTCCTTCTTAAAAGAATCACTTGCAAACACAATTCACTTACCTGCCATGTGTCTTTATGAGCATTTAATGATCATCAATGCATTTTAAGCTGTAATTATTTACACTATTTCACTTAATTAAAACATCCACATAAATTATGTATATCCAGAGGCCCATTTCTATCAGCTTTTACAAGAAAATTACCTTCCATATTTTTGAGAACTTTGACAATGTTCTTCAACTTCAAGATTTTCCCAGTTGTAGCCTAAATTATAGGACAAGAAAATGTATGAAATACTACAGGATACTGAAAATTTTACATTACAATCTTTGGTGATTCTTAGAACCAAATCTGATTTATTCACCTTGTTTTTCCTCATTCTCAATCAGAATTGCAGAAACACATCAATAACTAAGAAACAGTTGTCCCTTTATTTAAAATGTGAAGGAAAATTTATAGTATCACCTATAGCTGTGAGGTTCATATAGGTCTCCAGCATCACATCTTTGTAGAGATTCTTCTGTGAAGGATCCATCAATGCCCATTCTTCCTGAGTGATGTCGACATGCACATCATTATAGGTCACTGCATTCTAAAATATGTCATACATAAATATGCCAACCATATGTATAAAACAAAAAGCATGATACAACATTGTAAATGTGTGCTTCTTTGAGAATATAGCCACATAATTCTGGGTAGAGCTACACGAATTCTATAACTCAGACATTACAATGAAATCAAATTACTTCACAAATAAACTGAATAGGAGGTTGACCTCTATTATTTCTGAATGCTCTGAACAGGATATCACCTTGCAAGAGAAATGCCTATTAACAGAGATAGAGAGACAAGCAAACACTTCAACAGTACTGAGCACCCATCAGAGAAATTATATGAACAATTATTAACTACAGAGAAGATTTGTAAGCTGAGTATATTGGCTCATGCCTCTAATCCCAGAACTTAGAAGGTAGAAGCAGATATATGTGCTTTTGAGACGAAAGTTAGCCTAGTCTATGCTAACTGCATCTGCACTGAATATTCCATTCAAACAAACAAAAAAGATAAGATGAACTCAGAGATATTTTTTTTACTGAAGATCCTACAAAGAGTTTGGCATTCACTGCAGTTCTCTATACATTTTTGAGAAATCTGAATTGCTCCAGTTTGAACTATACATTAATAAATCTAAGTAAAAGGAACTGTGCATTTAAACAGTTACAATTAGAAAGAAGATAACATTAGCAATATCAATGATGATCATAAATAATCAACACAGGGAATGAGAGATGGCTCATAAGTAAAAGATTTCTTACTGGTCTTGCATACGAGCTGAATTGTCAGAACTTATATGGGGGAATCACACAACACTTCATTATTCCAAGATTGTGGGTTCTAAGACCTTTTTTGGACTACTGTGAGGACAGGTGTACATGTGGTGCACATTCATGTATATAGACAAAAGAATCATATTCATTAAAAATCATCAAAACAAACACAAAAATCAAGAAGAATGTCACACAATTGTAATCTAATAATTCAGAAGGCCCAGACACTACATCGAGGAAGAGAATAGTATCTTCTGCTGCATTTCAAAATTAAAACTGGGGGATAAAGCTCAGCAAAACAACAAATGCTTCACATTTTCAAAAACATATACTCTAGGACGATCACCCAATAATATATATTTAAAAAACCTGGAATGTCAAACAACCTTTAATCTCAGCATGTGGGAGCAAGAATCAGGTGAATCTCTGAGTTGGAGGCCAACTTGGTTTACAGAGATACTTTTAGGAGAGTAAGGGCTACTCAGTCAAAGCTTTTCTTCAGAAACAAAAATAGGAAAAACAAAATTTTAAAAAAATTCAGGCTAGCAAATTGGCTTAGCATTGAATACCAATTCCATCAATTGTATTTTATGTGATTTAATGATACTATCTATACTGGTGGTGAAGTCATGGCAGCATAAGAAGGAAGCTGGCTCATTCATTTCAACCACAAAATAGTAGAAACATAGAAAAGAAAATGGGTTGAGGCTATAGAAACACATATCACCAGCCCTAATGAGATATTTTTTCCTGAGAGTTTCCACAAGTACCGCAAAGAAAGTCATCAAGGAGAGACACATGTTCAAATACCTCATCCATCTGGGAGCTTTTTATTCAATTAACTAGATTCTCACACAGGTCACTATAGGCTCAAGTGTCATCCATGAAGAAAATGCATTTAGTCACTTCAATGATTCTCATAGTCTACAACAACTCCTACACTGTTGAAATGTCCAAAGTCTCTTTTGACACTCAAGACAAATTCTTTACTGTGGCATATTATAAAATCAGAAAACAATTTAAATATTTCCAACATGTGAATGGCACAGAAAATCCATTACTATCCCAAAGGAAAGGAACTAAGACACAGTGAGGAAAGATTGGACCAAGGGAAGACTGAAACCCAGCAGGCAACCATTGAATATGGTAGTTAGCTCTGTGTTAGAGATATGAGGCTTTATTTTCAAAGGGCTTAGATGGCTCTCTCTCTCTCCACAACTTCCCATACATCTCTCTCTATGGTTACCTCCGTTCTCTATATGCAGCTAGCTCTCTATGTAAGATATTTCATAGCTTAATTATCTCAACATCTTATGGTCTCAAAATACAACTCAGGCTTCATCCTCATAGTATCATGTAATGAACTCAGACAGTCCTCTCACTGGAGCACTTACCATACCAAACACAGATTCGTACAACAGAGCTGAACTGAAAATGCAGACTAAAAATGTATAATCTTAAATTTTACATCATTCTGGTCTCCAGAACAAGTTCAACATCAATGATTCTCCCTATTTTGGTTTCTAAGTTGTGATGGCCTCTGCCATGCTTGGACCAGAGTTGCAGCAGATTTTGAATAAAGTTGCTTCCTGCAAATGGCAATCACTTTGCCTAATCCCTCAATTAACTGAGGGCATATAAGGATGGATTCTTAACCTTGGGACACTTTGCTAGGCTTCTGATGTAGAATATGGGCCTTCTTTTTAATGATGATAATCTCCCTGAACATTCCTGACTCTGTTCAGCATTTGACTACCTTCTGCAAATTCATAGTGCTCTTTTTCTCTACAACTAATAGACTTTTCACTTATTTATGATCCACTTCTTGATTTTTGTAATGTTGTACTGAATGAACCATAAGTAATAGCTCTCCAAGAAAGTCAATATTTTATCTAAGAAATCAGTTCCATTATTTTTTTAAAGATTTATTTTTTATTATGTAAACAGTGTTCTTTCTGCAAGTTTGCCATATGACAGAAAGTGGCATCAGATCTCATTATAGATGGTTGTGAGCAACCATGTGGTTGTTGGGAATTGAACTCAGGACCTCTGGAAGATCAGTCAGTGCTCTTAATCTATGAGCCATCTCTCCAGCCCCCATTATTTTTTTTTAATTCTTCCTTACTCAATCAATTTCTTGAGGACATGGGAAAATAAGAAAAGTTAGGGTCCAAAATATTACATAAATGACCTCTATTTTAATTCCTGCTGAAATCCTTTGACCTCTACCTCCATTGTTTGCAGTACTTTTAAGAGTATTTTATGCAAAGTATTATAAGAATGATCAGTTGAGCCCATAATGCAGCTTTCTATGTCTTTTGCCATCTAAATTTTGATATGTTCAACATTCCCACAAAGTCACCATTCCCACCACCTTTGAACAACAGAATCACTTTGGGTTTACCACATTCTTTTATAACTTGCTTTTTTTCTTGCTCTGATTCAATTCTCTACACAAAAGTACCTTAGGTAACAAATGTGCATATTTGGCTCATTCTGGCAGATCACAATCCACCATTGTCAGTGCTTAGTATAGATATTCAATCTAGAAACTGAAGGCAAAAACCATGAGGAATCATTGTTTCCAGGCTTTCTCTCTAACATAGTCATTGTCTTTTATGCGAAGCTCACTGTCTTATCTAGTGCTGGTCAACTTTCTTAGGGATATTGCACACTCAGTGGAAGGGATATCACCCTTCCATCATCAATCAACAAAATCTGTCAAAAACTTAGCAAGTAGCTACTCTGATGGGGCACATCCTCAACAGATGTTCCCAAAGGTGACTGTGAGCTTAGAAATGTTGACATTTGAAAGTAACTAGGAAACAGAGACAATAATATATGAGACTTTACAAACGAAAACATAATAATTCAACTACATCAATAACCTAAAGAGAAAAAAAATGATGAAGATAACAAGTAGCAATACAGATACACCAAGAAATGAAGAAATACAAGTTTCTAAGACCAAGAAGAAAAAAACTAAAATAGTTCCTCCACAGAAAGTCTCCAAATCAAAAACCTAAAGAACTCCTAACATAATATAGCAATTTTCCATAAAATAAAAATAAGTGAAGTTCCATCATTTGCCAGAGAAACAATGTAACTATATCATAACTAATAAAAACTCACACTATACAAATGGTACCACTGATAAAAGAGGAGAAAATAACAGAAAAAGACAGACCTTCAAACATAACATTGTCCCTTGAAAAAGAATTATAAGTTTCTAATGAAAATCAAATTCAAAGAAATTACTGACTGCCACTCACCCTGTGCACTCCAGTTCTCTCCTCAAATAATAGAAAATAGGTTGGGTGAGGAGACTGTTCCACCAAAATTGGAATCACTTACTTGAAGCCTGATATTTCTACATTGTAGAAAATACTTTTGGCTACTAATTCTATCACATTCTCCTTTGATAAAAAAAGGATGTCCGTTAGAAAATTTAGAAATAGTTTTGTTTCCTACGATTGAAGATTAGATGTAAACCTATATCAGAATGAGGAAATGAATTGTTTTTTATAAATAAATGAAAGACAATTGTTTTTAAAAGATATTGTATGATTTTATTATAGACTTAAAGCCACCTGATTTCTCTAATTCCTTTATAAGTCATAAGAGCTTTTGAAAACAAGTCTAGACCCATTGTATGTGTATATTTGTATGTATGAGAAAGAATATTTTCCATGTGTGTTTAGGTGACAGATCAAAGAGCATGTCAGATCCCCTGGATCTGGAATAGCAGTTGATTATAAGCCTCCAAACTTGGGTGCTCATATCTGAACTTCCCCAAGAAGAATACTTGCTAACTGGCATTTGCAACACAAATAGTACATTTTTTTCCAATAAACTAAACGTCTTTCAGAGATTAGCCACAACAGAAGCCTAAATAAGTAAATAAATAATCCCTGGGAACCTAATGAATCAGTATTAAGATGTTGGTTATGGGACCAGGAAGACTATCCACAGACCTTCCTCACTGTCAGGGTTCCAATACTCAGGGTTGCCCTGAGGGCTAAAACAGAACTCCAGCTGCAGCTTCTCCTCTCCCTTTTTATGTTTCCTGTAGATTCCAAAGTCCATCCCCACCTACCCTTCCCTATTCACCTCATATCTGAGTCCCATCACCCAATTGGGGCAGACACCCTCTGGTCATTTACTCATATTCTGGAAGATCAGTTAGGATGTCTGCAGATCTACCACATTGTCTCTTACCCCACAGCTGATTTTAAAAGTTTTTCCTATCAGTGGAGTAGAACCATCAAGCAGCTTACTCTCTTTGCTCTCCATGCCTCCAGTGCTTCTGAAGATCATCTCCCCTGCATTCCTCTTTTCCCAGTCCCTAACACAACTAACATTCTCCCTTGAATACACCAGCCAAGAAGGCCAGGAAAAAGGCAACACTCATTCAACACACATTCTGAAACTTCAGAGAACAAACACAACTGCAGAACAAAACCCCCATCCAACAAAGATGATATTATAAACCAGCACTTAGACCTATTATCACCCTAAATCCAGATGCCTAGCAGAGGAACATAATAAAAGTCAGGGCACTATGTCACCACCAGAACCCAGGTGTCCTACTGCAGCAGACCCTAAATACTCAAAAATAATTGAAATGCAAGGGAAAAAAAACTTGAAACCAAATATATAGAGATGATAGAGCCCCTTAAAAGATGAATACATACTTTACATAAATTCATGAAATTATAAACAAACAAACAATGGGAGGAAATCAATAAATTCCTCCAAGAAAGCTAGAAAAATGCAAACAATTGGAGTAAAACAATAAACCTCTTAAATAAAGCCAAGAAAAAACAAACAGATTGTTAAAGGAAACACATACAACTGTTTGAGACCTGAAAATAAAAAGAAAAAAAAAAACCAGAAACTGAGACTTAGGATTACAAAAAAAGAATTACAGAGGCAAGGTTCACCAATAGAATAGAGAAATGTTAAATGTTAACCTCAGAACAAAACTGCTTTTTTCTCTGAGCAGGCTGGATTAGCAAAGGTCACAGCTGTTTCCCTGCAAGACCAGCAGGAGTTCATTTGAATGAACCCTGGTTTGTTTTCTGGCTCAGGGCCGTGACATCACTGTAAATAATTGCATTCTTTCCTTTTTATAATTTTTTTAAAAAATTTTATACAGTGCTTTGTCTGTATGTGTCTGTTTGTTGTGCCTACCAAGGCCAGAAGAAAGCCTGGGACTAGAGTTACAACAAATGGTTAGCTACCATGTAGGTTCTGGGAATGGAACCTGGGTCCTCTATAAAAACACCCAGTGCTCTTAATTGCTTAGCTGTCAATCTAGCTCTTTTTTTATTTAAAATTTATTTTCATATTTTTTTAAGTAAAATATATTACATCACTTTCCTCTTTTATCTCTTCATTCCATCCCTTCTCAAATCCTTTCCAAATTTTCCCTTTTTAAGTGTGGATCAATAAGTATGCTGAAATACATAAATACAATCTGCTGCATCCATATTTGTTGGTTTTATGTATATGGATAATGGGTTGACCATGTTGTATTGGCTAAAGAATTAGGGAGCCCATCTTTGTCTGAGGTTAATTCTCTCAGGAGAACTCTATTTTTAATCAGCATCTGGTATCTGACCCTGACTCGGCTACCTTGGACAGGAAACATAATCAAGAACAGAAAACTTAGGTTGGAAAATACCTTACCAGTTAAGAGCACTGAAGATTCTTTCAGAGCATCCAGCTTCCAATCCGAGTACATACAGAGACTCACTGATTTCTCTAACTCCAGTATCAGGAGTCCTGACACCATCTCCTCACATGTCCATCATAAGAGGAGACTTTGACCATAAAAATTATTTTTCAAGCTGCGAGTGGTAGTACATTCTTTCACTGCCAACAAACTGGGCACAGAGGCAGGAAGATCATTGTGAGTTTTAAAGCCTGTGCCACAGTCTACACACAGACACACACACACACACACACACACACACACACACACACTCACACTAACTAACTTCCGAATGAAGAATAAAAAAAACATCTAGCCCAATGATTATCTACTAGTAAGCAAGAGCTGCATTTGTTAGGTGATTTCACATTTGCTGCAATACACAATTATTTAATAAGACATTTATGAGGGGAGAAAATAACTGGAAAATAAATGATAGTTTATTGGACACACAACTGTAATCCCAGCTCTTGGAAGGTAGTAGGATTACCCCAAGAATGAGACTAGCATGATCTGTATTGATGAATTCCAGGAAAGTTACCCAACAAAACGAGCTGAGATATATTGATTAATTCATTATTTATAATTTTAAAAACAAGCTAAATATAATTTAGCTACAAAATTTTTTAGGCTTTGTGACAAAATTAAAGACAATTCCTTACAGAGTCTCAATATTATCCACAAAAAAACATGAATCTTTGTTCAAAGACAAGATATATGAAACAAAAAGCTTTAAAAACTGAGAAATAAAGTCATCTAATTGCAAAATTTTCTACAATAAGAAATGTAGAGGATGTAAAATCTCATACAAAAGATTTACTAAGCAAAGAGCTTTATCTATTTACTGAGATCATACCAAAAAAAATGTCCAAACATCACACAAGTATTTCTAAGGAAGAAAGCAGCTCAGTGGTAGAGCAATGCTTAGCATGAGCTCTGCCTGGGTTTCAATCCAAGATGAAATTGGCTGGAATAATAAATCCAAAATATGCAAAAGGTCATAATTCTAAGAGCAAATAAGATTTTTAAAAGAAAAGCTGAGTAATAATGATGATTTAGAACTAATTTGTGAAGACATGGACCGCAAAGGACAAACAGCAAACAGAAATCAAGCAGATGTGAATGTAAAACAAGATTATTCTTTAACTCTAAACCAAAACCTGTGCAGTATGAAAAAAGGAGCAACATTGTCACAGTTTATATGTTTAAATCATAAGCTGGGCAGTGACTTGTGTGGGGCTAAGAGCTACAAAAAAAGGCCATCCTTCGGTGAATATGGAATTAAAAGCCACCTCAGCCTACTAAAACCAGGTCACAAAATAAGTAAGTCTGGCCCAAAATTTTTAGCTAAATTGATTTATTCTGCTTTTTCAAAATAAAACCTACATTGACATTTAGTGGTCATATAAAGAATATCTCAGCCAGGTGTGGCAGAACAGACTTTAATCCCAGGACTCTGGAGTTCAAGGCAACCAGATCTCTGAGCTTGACACCAGCCTGCTGTACTTAGAAATGCCAGACCCATCAAGCATATATATTGAGACTCTTTCAAAGAACCTAAATGAAGGCCAGACATGCTGGTATAAGCTTTTATTCACAGCACTTGTGAGTCAGAGGCAGGAGGATCTGTGTTTAAGTCCAAGGCGGGCCTGGTCTATATGAAAGTTCCAAGACAGCCAGTGCTACAGAAACAGAATGTGTCAAAAATGAAACCAAAGCCAAACAAAGTGTATTTTTATTAGATCAAAATAAAAAAAATATTTTATTACTTAAGCTTCAAGAGTCTTAAAAATCTCAGTGTCTCCAAGACTAACAACCATTTTTTAGCATTGATTTATTTTTAACATTTAAAAATATTTTTTTCATCTTACATACCATCTTACATACCAACCACAATTCCCTGTTCTTCCTCTTAACCTGCTCAACCCACCTTCACTCACTCCATCCCATCCACTCCTCAGAGAGGGTAAGGCCTCCAATGCAGATTTGTCAAAATCTGGCATATCAAGTTGAGGCTGGACCAAGCCCCCAACCCCTCTGCATCAAGGCTAAGCAAGGTATTCCTCCATTGACAAAATGCTCCAAAATGCCTGTTTATGCAATAGGAATAAGTCCTGGTCCCACTTTCTGAGTTACCACACACTACAGAAGCCTCACAACTGTCAGCCATATTCTCAGGATCTAATTTGGTCTTATTGAGGTTCCCCATCTGTCAGTCCAGAGTCCTTGAGCTCCCACTAGCTCAGCGTGGATTTCCCCATTATGATCTTGTCATGTAATCACTCCTCCCTCTCTTTGACTGGATTCCAAGAGCTTAGCTATGGATCTTTGCATCTGCTTCCATCATTTACAGTCACAGCCTCATATGGTACTGATAAAGATTCAAAATCATTCTTCTAAACCACTAATATTAAATGCAAAATATTTTATGCAACTTCTCCTCATAGTAGCCAAAGTATTCCAAGTATCACACTTGCCAAATATTTATGTTATGGCTACTAGGAATGACTACTTTTATAGGGTAAGTCATTGTCAGAACATGCTGTTATGTCATACAAATAAAAAATAACAAATCAAAGAAAAACATCCAGTTCTTTGTAAATTTATTCAACACATATCTGAAGTGTTCTTTAAATACTTATTCTGTTTAAAAAGTTTCTTTGTGGGTATATGTATGTATATGTGTCTGTACATGTCTCTGTGTGAAGTATGTGTATTTGTGCATGTGACAGTGTGCATGTGTTTGTGTGGTGTTTGTGGTATATGTGATCTTTGTCTCTGTCTATGTTTGTGTGATTTTATGTTTGTGCACATATTTGTGTGTATGTGTGTTTTTGTGTTGATGTATATAGTTTGTGCTTGAGAGCAGTGTGTCTATTTTTGTGTGGTGTGCATGTTTATATGTACATTGTGCACATATTTGTATGTGTGTATGTGTGTGTGTGTGTATGTGTGTGTGTGTGGTGTGTGTGTGAAAAAGAGAGGTGTACTCTCACCAAAAGACAGATCTACCAGACTGAAACTTAACAAAGAAATAAAGGACCTAACAGATGTTATGACTCAAATGGACTTAATAGATATCTACAGAACATTCCATCCTAACACAAAATAATATACCTTCTTCTCAGCACCCCATTGAACCTTCTCAATAGTTGACCACATGCTTGGCCACAAAACAAATGTCAACAGATACAAAAAAATTGGAATAACCTCCTGTATCTTATCAGACCACCATGCCTTTAAGTTAGACTTCAATAACAACAAAAATTATAGAAAGCCTACAAACTCATGGAAACTGAATAATGCCCACCTGAAACACCAATGGGTCAAATAAGAAATAAAGAAATTAAAGATTTCCCAGAATTCAATGAAAATAAAAGTACAGCATACCCAAACTTATGGGACACTGTGAAAGCAGTGCTAAGAGGACAATTCATGGCTCTAAATGTACACATAAAGAAGATGGAGCAATCCCACACCAATGAATTAACAGCACAACTGAAAGCTCTAGAACAAAAAGAAACAAACTCACTCAGGAGAAATAGACATCAGGAAATAATCAAATTGAGGGCTGAAATCAATAAAATAGAAAGCAAGAAAACAATACAACAAATCAAGGAAACAGAGAGTTGGTTCTTTGAAAAAAATCAACAAGATAGACAAACCCTTAGCCAAATTAACCAAAAGGCAAAGAGAGAGCACCCAAATTAACAAAATCAGAAATGAAAAGGGAGACATAACAACAGACAATGAGGAAATCCAGAGAATCATCAGATCATCTTAAAAACCTGTACTCCACAAAAATGGAAATCCAGGAAGAAATGGACAATTTTCTAGACAAATACCACATACCAAAATTAAATCAAGACCAGATAAACTATCTAAATATACCAATAACCCCTAAAGAAATATCAACAGTCATCAAAAGTCTCCCAACCAAAAAAAGCCCAGGACCAGATGGCTTCAATGCAGAATTCTACCAGACTTTCAAAGAAGAACTAATACCAATACTCTTCAAATTGTTCCACATAATAGAAACAGAAGGAGTACTACCAAACTCTTTTTATGAAGCTACAATTACCCTGATACCCAAACCACACTAAGATGCAACAAAGAAAGAAAACTACAGACCAATCTCCCACGAGAACACTGATGCAAAAATACTCAACAAAATATTGGCAAACTGAATCCAAGAATACATCAAAAAAATTATCCATCACAACCAAGTAGGATTCATCCCAGGGAGGCAAGGATGGTTCAACATACAGAAATCTGTCAATGTAATATACATATAAACAAACTGAAAGAAAAAATCCACATGATCATCTTATTAGATGCTGAAAAATCCTTTGACAAAATCCAACACCCCTTCATGATAAAGGTCTTAGAAAGATCAGGAATACAAGGAACATTCCTAAATATAATAAAGGCAATGTATAATAAACCAACAGCAAACATCAAATTAAATGGAGAAAAACTCAAAGTGATACCATTAAATTCAGGAACAAGACAAGGCTGTCCACTCTCCCCATATTTATTCAATATAGTACTAGAAGTTCTAGCTAGAGCAATAAGACACCATAAGCAGATCAAGGGGATAGAAATTGGAAAAGAAGAAGTCAAACTTTCACTATTTGCAGATGATATGATAGTATACATAAGTGACCCCAAAAACTCTACCAGGGAAATCCTACAGCTGATAAACTCCTTCAGTAAAGTGGCAGGATATAAGATCAACTCAAAAAATCAGTAGCCCTCCTATACACAAATGATAAAAGGGCTGAGAAAGAAGTCAGAGAAACATCACACTTTACAATAGCCACAAATAATATAAAATGACTTGGGATAACACTAACTAAACAAGTGAAGGAACTTTTTGATAAGAACTTTAAATCTCTAAAGAAAGAAATTGAAGAAGATATTAGAAAATGGAAGGATCTCCCATGCTCATGGATAGGTAGGATTAACATAGTAAAAATGGCAATCTTACTAAAAGCAATCTACAGATTCTAAGCAATCCCCATCAAAATCCCAACACAATTCTTCACAGACTTGGAAAGAAAAATACTCAACTTCATATGGAAAAACAAAAGACCCAGGATAGCTAAAAGAATCCTATATGATAAAGCAACCTTTGGAGGCATCATCATCCCTGACCTCAAACTCTACTATAGAGCTATAGTAATAAAAACAGCTTGGTACTGGTATAAAAACCGACATACAGAACAATGGAATTGAATTGAAGATCCTGACATTAGTCCATATGCATATGAACACCTGGTTTTTGACAAACAAGACAAAACTATACAATGGAAAAAAGAAAGTATCTTCAACAAATGGTGCTGGCATAAATGGATGTCAATATGTAAAAAATTACAAAGAGATCCATATCTGTCACCATGCTTAAAACTCAATTCCAAGTGGACCAAGGACCTCAACATAAATCCAGTTACACTTAACTTAATAGAAAAGAAAGTAGGAAGTACTCTTGAACGCATTGGTACTGGAGACCATTTCCTAAATATAACACCAACAGCACAGACCCTGAGCACAACAATTAATAAATGGGACTTTTCTAAACTGAGAAGCTTTTGCAGGGTGAAAGAAACAGTCAATAAGACAAAAAGACAACCTACAGAATGAGAAAAGATCTTCACCAACGCCACATCTGACAGAGGATTGATCTCCATAGTATATAAAGAACTCAAGAAACTAGACATCAAAATACTAAACAATCCAATTAAAAAATGGGCTAAAGAGCTAAACAGAAAATTCACAAAACAAGAATCACAAATGGCTAAAAGACATTTAAAGAAATACTCAACAACCTTAATCATCAGAGAAATGCAAATGAAAATGACTCTGAGATACCACCTTACACCAGTCAGAATGGCTATGATCAAAAATACCAATGACAGTCAATGTTGAAGAGGATGTGGAGCAAAGGGAACACTCCTCCACCGTTGGTGGGAATGCAAGCTTGTACAACCACTGTGGAAATCAGTATGGCGGTTTCTCAGAAAAGTAGGAATCGAACTACCTCAAGACCCAGCCATACCACTCTTGGGCATATACTCAAGGAATGCAGATTCATACAATAAAGATACATGCTCAACTATGTTTATAGCAGCTCTATTTGTAATAGCCAGAAGCTGGAAACAACCTAGAAGCCCGTCAACTGAAGAATGGATGAAAAAAATGTGGTACAAATACACAATGGAGGACTACTCAGCAGAGAAAAACAATGAAAGCATGAAATTTGCAGGCAAATGGATGGAACTAGAAAAAATTATCCTGGGTGAGGTAACACAAACCCAGAAAGACAAACATGGTATGTACTCACTCATAAGTGGATTCTAGATATAGAATAAAGAAAAATCAGACTACAAGCCACAGAACCATGGAGGCTATATATAAAGCATGGAGGTCCCTAGGACGACTGTGGCTTATAATAAATTTCAGTTTTACTCAATTACTGAGCAAGCCTCAATGAAACATCTCACTATTAAGATAAGAGTACATACTGTATCAAGCTGATAATAGATATATACATAAATAAATTAATTTTAAACAATAAAAATAAAGAAAAATAAAAGAAAAATTTGAAATATTAAACGCACAAACATTTTGCTAAAGTAAAAAAAAGGGAGAACTAGGGACTCATCATTTCTCTCCATAATCTATTCTTTCCCTTGCTTTACATATTTTAAATTTTATATCAGTGGATTCTGCTAGAGTATCAGATGCAGATAAGCACTGGAGGGCTCCTGTTGCAAATCACGCTCTGGAGTGATGGAAGGATCTTTCTATTAGCATGGGGAGGACACCCAATCCAGTGTTGGTGTGGCCCCAGGGTTCTGTTTTTGTCTTTTCTCAGGACAATGAGGTTCCTCTTTGGATTCCTGAGCACTGAATGCACACTGTGGCTGCTGCTGAAGCCCAACATGACAGAGACCTAATGGGTCTATAAGAAAAAAATCTATCCTTCTGATGCCAATGGAGATTGAGAGCCCAATATTGCCAGCTTTGGCAAGAATTAATGTAAGCCTAGGAGCTGTAGCCATGACATTGGATTCTCCAGAAGAGCTGCCAGCTAAATTTGTGCTGGGATCAAGAAAAATGGGCCTTGGCAGTTCGTGTTACTGGAGTTGTATCCATGACAGTGGATGTCCACACACTCCAGAAGAGAATTTGACATTGCTGCTGCCGCTGTTGATGTTATAGCAATTGCAGCCACTGCTGCTGCTGTTTCTGGGATTATCATTTCATAATTGCTTACTACAGCTAGCACAGTGGAGACCCTGGCAACAAAAGTAGCTACCACAGTTAGTTAATCTTCCATTCTATTGGGCATGATAAATTTAATTCAGTAGTTATATACATCTTAATTGGCTTTGAAAATTATAAATTTATAAACTCAAGTTCCAGTTGCTTTGGGGATACTATCTTATAAGGACTCCAACATACAGTATGGCTCGTTAAGGAAGGGAATGGCTCAGTTGCCTTTAGCCTACTGGCTATGGGTGAGATAGGACCTCTGTTGGTCTTTTCTGTGTCGAACACACAGATTGCAAGCCCAGTGCCATTTTGAGATCTTTGGCAGCAGTTAATGCTGCAGCTCACAGATGATTGAGCCTGTATGATAATGAGTATTCAGAGATGGGTAATGCCTGGGGGGCACTCACCAACCTAAGACAGAGCACCTGTGTGGCCTGGGCAGGCGTCTCCATGACAGGTAAGGTGACCTGCTGATGTCAGACGCAACACAAGTCAGAAGCTCATTTTTAATAAAAGGGGGACCTGTAGGGCTCTGGCCCCCGTTTTGGGCAACTGTTGCCTTGGTTGTGGACCTTGACCTTGATATCCTCCCTATGCTAATTCCCTGCCAGGTTCCACCCTCCTGGATGCTTAAGGGAAGTTTCTTGTCTGTGTATCCTGAATAATGGGCATTAACAGCTTAGATGCAAGATTGTAAAACATCAGTAGCTGTAGCTAGAGTTTTCCTGCCTGGCCCACAGTCAGGGCAAATCTCTTTCACCTGCCAGTCCCACAGCCTCTCAGACCCAACCAAGTAAACACAGAGACTTATGTTGCTTTCAAACTGTATGGCCGTGGCAGGCTTCTTGCTAACTCTTCTTATAGCTTAAATTAATCCATTTCTATAAGTCTATACCTTGCCACATGGCTCGTGGCTTACCGGCATCTTCACAAGCTGTTTCTCATCATGGCGGCTGGCAGTGTCTCTGTGACTCAGCCTTCCACTTCCAAGCTTTATTCTCCTCCTTGCCCCGCCTATACTTCCTGCCTAGCCAACGGCCAATCAGTGTTTTATTGATTAATTAGCAACACATTTGCCATACATCCCACAGCACTTCCCCCTTTTTTTTTTCAAAAAGGAAGGTTTGAACCTTAACAAAGTAAAATTACATATAATTTGGGAATTTGGGCGTAGCTTCTCTTACTACTTCCTGCTGGAAGGGGGCGCTGTATCTTATGGGGAAACAAAGAAAATTTTAGAATTATGGAATAGTCCATGAGGCTGTATCGTCTGAGCCAGATGCCTTCAAACCATTCTGGATGTTAGATCATCTGGGCCATGGTGTCATTGGAGACCTTCAGGGGATCTTGGCTGGTCAAACCTGATGTATCTTAATCTTGAACAAATCCATAGCCTCTGGCTTTCTGTGGGAACAAAAGCAGAGTCTCCTTTCTAAAGTAACATATCCTTACATCGAAATTTTGAAGTCAAGACATCTTTAAAATATGAATATTGGTTTAACTCAGCTTCCTTTACAATCAAATATCTCTCTGCAGTTAAAAATCCCAAAGACAACACAATCCAGATTCTCTGTGTAATATTCATCTTTACGTGGCTTATTTTTTATATTACCTTTACTGTCTCTTTAAAGACTTTATTTTTAAAAACTATGTATTTCTTTATACAACTGTATATATTCCTTTTTCTCTCTCTTCCAAGCCTACATACATTTTTACACACATTGTAAACTATTACATCTGAATCTGTCTTATTGTGAATCTATCACTTTAAACTGCAGCAGCTGTGGCTGCTGGCTCCGCCCACCTCAGCTTCCCAACATGGCTACATTTACCACCAGCTCTGGGAGCTATCATGGGTCTATGCTTTTATCCAAGCAGCGTGTAGCCCAAAAACCTCTTTTTTTTTGTTTTGTGCAAGCAAAGTCTAAATCCACCATGCAGCTTAATCTGCCACTTGCAGAGGCCTCATTCCCGCCATACGGCAGGTCGAGCACACACTCTAGGAACCTGTCAGTAGCTCAAACCAGCAGCTGCCACTCATTTGAGAGAGACAATTAGGAACTGTTTTTAGCTTCATTTTAGAATCTTTTTTCTCAGTTTTTAGGTGGAAACTCTTGCCACCACGTTGGACGCCATTTGTAGCTAGAGTTTTCCTGCCTGGCCCATAGTCAGGGCAAATCTTTTTCACCTGCCAGTCCCACAGCCTCTCAGACCCGACCAAGTAAACACAGAGACTTATGTTGCTTTCAAACTGTATGGCCGTGGCAGGCTTCTTGCTAACTGTTCTTATAGCTTAAATTAATCCATTTCTATAAGTCTATACCTTGCCACATGGCTCGTGGCTTACCGGCATCTTCACAAGCTGTTTCTCATCATGGCGGCTGGCAGTGTCTCTGTGACTCAGCCTTCCACTTCCCAGCTTTATTCTCCTCCTTGCCCCGCCTATACTTCCTGCCTAGCCAACGGCCAATCAGTATTTTATTGATTAATTAGCAACACATTTGCCATACATCCCACAGCAAGTAGCAAACTTCTGCCCTCCGGGCTTCTCCCATTGTGCTGTAAGCCTGTATTTAAGACCTCCTCTCTTGTTTAATAAATGACATTCGGCATTTAAAATTTATATATATATATATATATATATATATATATATATATATATATATATATAAATACTGTGAATGTAATCTATGAGTACCACAAATATGACTAATATCATGAGTGTAATTAATGAATATTATGAGTGTAATTTAAAAAAATAAAATAAAATAAATAAAAAAATTAAAAAAAGAGGGAGAGAGGTGTGTGATGTGGATATAAGTTTGATGTGTAGTGCACATACATGCTAGAGCACATATATTGTGGCCAATGAACAAGTTTGAGGACTTGTTTCTCTCTATCATGAGTTCCCAGGAACAAGCTTATTGCACTTGTACAGCAATGTGTTTTGACTTGATGAGTCATCTCAACATCTCACTAATACATATAAACAAACTTTATAAAATAATTACTGGCACCTAAAGTCAGTGCAAATATACTGTCTTGTGTGATTGCTATTTGAACAAACAAGAACTAACTCAGGTTTACTACTGAACCATCTTAGGTGAATTTCATGATTGGGGAGATTTTAGTGATTAATACTATTTTATCTAAAGCAACGGTGGCTACAATTACCCAATTTCCCTATATCCACTGGTCTACGAAGCTGTTAACACCAGTTTGAAACTTCTCTAGTGCTAAACATTAGATAGATACCTTTGTCGGAGGACAAAGTTGGCAACTCTAGATATACAAATTATGATACCATCCATTAGTATAGGCAGGTGATAGGGAAGTTCTTAAACTTTAATATATATATATATATATATTACATGAACTAGCAAATAATCACTGTACTGTGAAGATTCCACATGATGCTAACTTGAGAGTTCCTACTTCTCTGAAACTCCGGGGCTTCAAATTACAAATAGCAACATTAAATAATTCTTATTTAAAATTCCATTTTCTAGGATCCATCTTCTAACTGGTATGAGTCACAGTAACTCAGATGGTGTTGAGTAAGCTGGAGTAAGCTCTTCTTGCGTTCCTAACAAGCAGGAAAACTTGGTTACCATTATCCTAATCTTGTCGAGTATTTGTTTTTTAATCCCCCATATCATTCCCTCAAAGCATGAATGGCACAATGGATGTGAACAAATGTCCTCAGTCTCCATGGACTCTCTTATGTAGCTCTATTGGCTGAACCACTTTCCTTTCTAATCCTACAAGAAACAGTAAACTCAGACCATTTCATTTAACACTAACCATTTATTCTTAATTGAATCACATGATATATAACCCCAGCATTCAGAATCAGGGAGGAAAGAAGTCAGGAATCATGGGCCTCCCTGGGCTAGAAAACAAAACAACAAAATAATTCTATTAAAGATAGGAAGGAGATGCCTAACAAATTCAACTCCTTTAGAGTCAGAAAAATCACATTTTAGGTTCCTTTTTTTATTCCAACATTCTTCTCTGTTGGTGCGATTACATTCTCTAACCAGAAGTAACTCAGATAATTAATTTTTTTCTTTTGTTTTCTTTTTTTTCCATGTGGGATCTGAAGCCACCCCACCATAAAAGGTCTGGTTCCAGAACATTAACAGTTCACCAAAACGTATTCCAGATCTTAGGGAAGGAGCTCTGTTTTATTGTCAGTACATCAGGCCCTTAGGATAAGCTCCCAAGGCCTAGGCCCCATGTTATTACTAGCTCTCCCAAGAATACAACCCCTCTTAATGGAGGGCCTAAAAGAAAGCCTTGCTTGATCAGGCCAGTCCTTAACACAACAGTATTTTTCTTTTCAAGTAAATGTCACCTGGTGTCATTTTGACCATCTGGCAGAACAATGCTTTTTCCAAGGAAACTGGAACATTGTGGGACTCCAGCCCTAAAGATTGGTTTTGACCCTATAATGTCAATAAGCAGCTTGTTAAAATTTACTTCTTTGATATATTTGGGCCTAGTGGCTTGTTATATATCTGTAGTGGCACCTTTGTGATGTTTTGGAGTCAAATGCCTGGACAATCTTGATGAACATAAGTATATTTTACCCTTCTAATCTCTAACCAGCCTGGGTAGCATGTGCTTATTGTTGGGGTGTATTAGAGGCAGTCCTCCCTCCTCTAAATTCTATTTTGTGAGAATTCCTATCTCCTAAGCATTAGTAAATCCTTTAAATCACCAATTCTATTCATCTACATCACACCTTAGTGGGGAGTGTTATCCAATGCATGGGATGCCTTTTACAACCCCCCCATAAAATTAACTCTAAGTGTAGCTTACACTTAAAAATTAAATGCAAAACACTAAACCTCTATATGTTAATAGAAGGTATTTGCTAAGTTTGGCATCCTGCTTTCCTTGGGTTCACTGAAAGCATGTTGAAATTCAAAGATTTTTTTTTTTTTTTTTGCTTTTTCAAGACAGGGTTTCTCTGTGTAGCTTTGCGCCTTTCCTGAAACTCACATGGCAGCCCAGGCTGGCCTTGAACTCACAGAGATCCGCTTGGCTCTGCCTCAAGAATGCTGTGATTAAAGGCGTGCACCACCACCACCCAGCTTTTTTTGTTTTTTGAAACAGGGTTTCACTGTGTAGTTTTGGTGCCTGTCCTGAATCTCACTGTGGAGACCAGGCTAGCATCAAACTCACAGAGATCCACCAGGCTCTGCCCCCCAAGTGCTGGCATTAAAGGCTTGTGTCACCACCGCCCTACTCATGCACCACCACAGCCCAGCTTCAAAGATGTTTTTATGCACAGCTCCCTACTTTCAGGTCTATGAGCAGATACTGCTCATAGAGCCGTGATTCAGAGGCCTGCCCCTGGATCTAGAGAGTTTCAAGTACCACATGGGATCTCAGAGGACTGAGATTCTACAGGCAGGTTCCCACCCAGATCCTGGGAGGACAGATCACAGTGAATTCTACACCTTACCATCTGCTTCAACCTATCTGGAGACAGGAGCAACTCACTCACCATGTCATGGTTTGCTAGGTCAGCCATGCTCTCTGCTCAACTCCCTGCAGCAGGGCTCACAGCACAGCACACAACGTCAATAGCACCAGCTCCTCTTGAAAGCCAAGTCTGAAACCTATGGGAGCAGGAAGAACCCTGCACCACTTTTGACTGGCAGGTCACCTGGAGGACCTGATTGGCTAGTGAGGCATAAGTGACAAGTGCACATCATGTAGGGTTACAAAGTGCTTAAAAAGAGAGCACAATGGTTCCTGTCCCTCCCTTCTACCCCAGACAAAGACTTTTTCTAGATAAGCAGAAATATGCATTTCAATAGCATTTCCCCCAGGCTGCAAAGCAGACCCTGCTCTCTTGCTGCTCTCCACAGGCACTTCCTATTCTTCCTCCTGAACACAATGTGGCTAGGTAGCTTGTCCAGCCCACTATACTATATGGGGTGGAGAGATCTGCTGCCATACAGGTAAAATGGTGCTCAAAATATTAACAACTAAAGAGATATTTAAAAACACACAAATAGAGTGTTTGTTGTTTGACTTAATACTAACATCAGGTAAACTGAAATTACTTTTGTCACAGGGACTGCAGACAAACAGCACAGAAAAGCAGAAACTAGATCTGAAGCAAGATAATATGTCTTTCTCCCATCAGAAAGCTGGATGATGGTTCCATTGTTTAAGGAGTTATATTTTTGAAATTCAGAGCAAAGTTTTGGCAAAGTAAATAATAATAAAGAGTAGTCTTCATGGAAAGTTGAATACTTAGAGAGTAATAGAGCCAGGAAGAATGCATTTATGAGCACCATTGTTAGTCAGCACATAGACAGGTGAAAAAAAAACACAACTGTATTATTCAAGCTTCTCTACATGATCAGGACTGGTAGAATGAATCTCTCCATGTATGTAGAAAGTTGTTTTCATGTCTTACAAGCATGCAGGATTGGAAGAAAAAGGGAAAAATCAGTAGCCATCTTAAGAGATGTTACCCCCTCCCCTCCTCCAAAGATATTTGCTCACCAGTAGTTTTAGAAGTGTCCAGAAGTTGAACTTTTTAGGCTGGTACAATAAATCCTGGACTTGGCAAAACAAGATATAGCGAGTATTGGGCTCAATTGACCAGAAGTTGAACTCAGGGGAGATTAAGACTGGAACAATTAATCTGAATGTGTATATCTTGGGTTCAACAAAAGCAGGATATATGTAGTAAACATTTATGTCTCTGTAGATACCCTGAATCCTGTTAGCCATCAGTAACCTCATGCTTATAGTTCAGCCAGTAACTTCAAAACTACCTCACCCCTAGCCCCATTGTCCAATCCCCAGGTGCAAGTAAATATTTCTTATATAAACTCCTTAAAGTGAGTGCTCAGGCTCACTGTGTCAGATGTTGGGCATGGACTAAGCTTACTTGTTTTGTTAATAAAAAACTCTGTGTGCTTTCATTGGATAATGGCTCTGTGGTTGTCTTGATTGGTGTTCTTGTGACCTGGGCACAACAGGAAGTACATCATTTTAACTAGCCCTGCATGCTGTCTGTCTAAGGGCTGTGACATCATTGCAGATATTTCCATTTTTAAGCTTTATTTTATTTTGTGTATATGGGTGTTTGCCTCCAGGTGTTTGTACAGAGTACTTGCAGAGGCCAGGAGAGAATTACAGGAGATGGTTAGGTATAAGGAAACCTGTGTCCTACGTAACAAGCTGGTGCTACTTTTAACTTTAAAGCTATCTCTCTAGGTCAATTCTTTTTAAAATTTATTTTCATACATTTTAATAAATATGTATAAAATCAATTTCCCCCTTTCTTGTCCTCTCTCCATCCCTTCCCAAATTCTTTCCTTCTAATTTCTTCCTTGTTAAGCATTTGACAATAAGTATGCACAAATATATGAATAAAACCTGCTGAATCCATTTCTGTTGGTTGTGTTTATATATTCAGATCTGAACACTTTATGTTGGATATATAATTAGGGAGCTAATCCCTGCCTGAGGCTAATTCTTCCACCTGCAAGAGAATTTCACTATTTACTGAGGAACAGGAGTCTGATCTTCAAGTGATCTAGGTGCCATGGACAGGAAACATTATTAAGACTAGAAAACATTATCAAGAATAGTAAATTTGTGGTGGTAAGAACCTCCACTACTAACAATTGCTGGTGCCATGATGCTGAATTTTTGGAGCTGGCAGGAAGATTATAGACATTGTTCTGAGCCAATCACAGTTTCTCTTTGTTTGGTGGTCCTCCCACCATACCCCATTGACCATTCTCATTTTGGATGACTTTGAAAACCTGAAATTTTGACCTTCACATTCTAAGTACCATGATTACAGGCCTGAGGCACCATGTCAAGCTTAGGTTGCTTTAAATGCATTTAGTGAGGCATTAGAATGATGGGATGATTTACATGAACAATTATACTTAACTATAATCAAAAATTACTTATCTCTGTGAGCCTTGGTTTCACTGTCTGCAGAATAAGGAAAGAACTCTTCTAGGTCATTGTTGAGTTGTAACAGTCTCAATAATAAAGAAAAATAAATTTCTCATAGTTGGAAAACAGCAGACATTAAGGCAGGAAAGCTACATTTGATGTGAACATTTTTCTGTTACTGGAGATAGGACAAGAACCTATACTTTGGCTACTCTAACATGGAAGGCTCAGCCCTTCATCCTCAGTAAGCCAATTAAATGACACAAGTTATCCAGTGAGTTACATGCTCACCTATAATGTGGGCACTCTGGAAGCAAGGTGAATAGATCTCTCTGATGTCCTAGGATAGCCTAGTCTCTAGTGTGAGTATCAGGCCTTCCAAAAAATTATAGTAATACTATTCTTTACAAAATAGAAAACAGAAAAGCAGGCTGGAGAGATGGCTCAGAATTTTAGAGCACTGGCTACTCATCCAGAGGACTTGAGTTTAATTCCCAGAACCCACATGGCAGCTCACAACTGTCTGTAACTCCAATTCGAGGGGATCTGACAATTTCACACCAATTCACATAAGATTAACTTAAATAAATTATTAAAAAAAAAGAAAACAGAAAAGAGAAAGGGAAAAAAGCAAATTATTAATGAAAAATTAAAACATGATATTTATTCAAATTGACTAATTTGGAACAATAAAAGAAAATACAGGGTAACTAACCCTTCCTTGGGGTCTTAAAAGGATTAGATAGAAGGCAAAAGTTATGCAAAATTAAATAATCTAATGAAGCCATATAATGGATTTTTCCCATCAATGAAATCCTCCCATATTCCTATCTGGAGGATTCAAGTCTTTTCTCACAATGAGATGCCCAGTATAATTAGAATTTCATGTGGTCTACTGTTTCACTAGTTGCAAGCCAAAGGGAGAGGTAAGGGTCTCCTTAGAACACCCTTATTCCTAAGAGAAATGTAGGTTACAGGGATTGACAAGGTGGGGACTGAGGAGTTTGAAGGCCCAAATGAGGATGACAAAGCGGGGCCAGCAAGAACTTGTCATTGACAGTTACATGTAGATGTCAAAAAAAGGAAAGATTGGAAGACCTGGAGGGCACTGATTCACCACAACTGAGTAAATACAGAGAGCATAATAGAAGCCAGCTTGTCCTCAGGTACACCCCAAGCATTCCTCTCTGGTCATTTGATCCTGGGCTTTCACACCCAAAACTCTCTCCCTAATGACTTTTTCATACGCTATAGCTTTTTGTAAATGCCTAATTGTCCTACCTTCTGTTGTGCTCAGATCGTGACCCCTAGAGAGACCACCAAAAACAAGCATGCTGGAATGCAAAAGCAAGGTTTAATTCTGGATATCCAAAAGCAATACAAGCCTAGGCAGGGACTTCGTCCAGTACATCCAACACAGTGTGCCCCGGCCAGCGGGGTGTCAACGGGGGTGACCCACCTGTGGGAGAGAATGAGAGGGATGGGGGAGACACGAGAGAATGACAGCAAGACAGTGTGTTCTGATCAAGCTGCAAATTTTATTCTCCTCAGCAAGGCTTATATAGCCTGGGAGGGGGAGGGAAGGAGGGAAGGGGTGCACGACGTGCAGTACATGCAGGTGAAGGGGGACGTGCAGGTGAAGGGCTACGTGCAAGTCGTGCAAGTCGTGAGGCTGCTAGGTGGTAAGGTCACTGGTCAGGGCCCATTGTTCTGTTGCTATGCTACCTGACCTGCCTGACCTGTTCCTTATCTTTGGTTTAGGGTAGGGGCTTGTTCTCTGACTTAGCTAGTACTTTTCCATGGTCCATGTTTGGTCCCTGACAACAGTGGAGGCTGGAGGAAGTGCCCAGCTATCTGCAAGCTCAGCTTTTAAAGGAAAAAATCACAAGGTTACATCATTTAGGGGTGCTAGTATGGGTACAATTCTGATTGGCTCGCTTCTAGGAACTTCTAGAAATTACTTCTAAGGGAGTGTTTGCCTGCCAACATTTTTCATTGGCTGCCCTCAGGTGGGGGCATTTCTGTGGTCAGTTACCCTGGAAACCAGGGAGAGGACATTCCATAGTCTGGCAGGCATTACCTTGTGACTGTCTTGTGACTCTGTACTTTTACACTTCCTGGTTTCTGGAATCTGAACTGACTGGTTTCAGTAACTAATGGCCTATTCCTAAAAGGAGAAATCTTAGGCCTTAATTTTAGGGTAAAGCATTTTGGTCTTATTTCTAAGATGGCTCATTTTGGTCTCACACCTTCAAGTAATTTCTGTTTGTGTCTCAGGATATTCTGACAACCTAGATGTCATCTGGATTCACTACCATCCAGGGCTCTTAACTGAAAGTTTTAAAAGTGTCAAGAAAACAGAATACCATCCCATTCAGACAAGTCAGTCCTCATGCTTGCAAGTTCCTCTTCTCTCCTTACAGGGGGCATAAACTCCAGTATGGGTCCCCGTGACAATTGTCCTCATGGGCTCACATTGCTGCTCATTTTTTGGCATTAGAGATAAACTAAGACTTCTGGCTTTGATCAAGTCATCAGACAGTTTAAAGATTTGTCAGTTTCTCTCATGAACATTTTTTGTACTCTTCCCTCATTTTCTGGAGATTTGGGCTTGGGAACTTCTTCAAGAACCATGTCTATGCTAGGTTTGGATTCTTTCAATCTTGTATTTCTTTTGGGTCATCAGGGCTGAGGTATAGATGAAATCAGGATCATCCATCACACCTTACTGCTATGACATATTCATGGGGCCTAATAGATGGTTTAACTCCTGAGAGCATTGGCAACTCATTCACAGGGCCTGACTTTGATTCCCAGCCTCCAGAAGACAGTTTACTACTTTCTATAACTATAGGCACTGGGGAACAGACACTCCCTTTTGACTTCCACTATTCCCTGCATTCACTTGATATACACACAGGCAAAACTCATACACCTAAATTAAATTTCCTACATTTTGAAAATTACATATCCAATGTTCAGAACAGCCAACTCTTTACTTTACTTCATATCTGGGAAGTCCTGCAAACAAAAACTACTCACATTCTAATGGCAACTGTTGTTAAGCAAAAAGAAGCCATGGATTAGAACACAATGAAGGTTCTATGGGAGGGGTTGGAGGCAGGAAAGATAGTGGAAATAATGTAATTGTAGTCCCATACATTCTGTTAAAAATTGATACAGTCTTTATGGCCATTTGTTTCAGAGACTAGTGATTTGTATTAGAGCACACCAAGTACTATTAACATCATTTCTCTTGGGGTGTACATCCTAAATATGTAAAACACACTTATATTAGACAGGGTTACACCATTTTATCCCATTTTGTCTATTTACTTTGAACTGGTGTAACTACAGGAATTTGTTTTCATGAAAATTCAGTTATTTGTCCACATTTCTGATTGCCTTGTCTGTGGACCCAAGAAATGGCCAGTCAGAATATTTATTTATGGTCTAACATTCACTACCTCACTACCCATTTCTCCTATCAACTAGTGTCACAGCAGGAAGGCTTTCACCCTCTTTCTTGTTCCTCCATTTCTGTGCTGTGAGTATACCATCTTTAATGTAAACAAATGAACTCAATTCATATACAAGTCAAAATTCATTAATAAATTCACAATAAAATCTAGAGAAGTTGGAGAATACTCATTCACTAATCTATTTTTCTTTTCCACAGTCCAGTCAAGGCTCAGCCAGGAAGTAGTTTCAGCACTGTCTTTCCAGCACTGGGCAGTAGAGACAGGATAAGCTGTTCAAAGCAATTCTTAATTTTATGGTGTGAGATAAGCCTGAGCTACAGGAATCAATGATCTAAATCAGTGGTTCTGAACTTTACAAATTCTGTGACTCTTTAATACAATTCCCCATGATGCAGTGATGCACCTATCTATAAAACTATTTTCACTGCCTCTTTATAACTATACTTTTGCTACTGTTATGAATTATATAAATATCTGTGTTTCCCAATCATCTTAGGCCAGTCCTCTGATACAATTATTTGATCCCCTAAATGGAGCCATGACCAGGGTTGATAACCACTACTCTAAACTGATATACATAAATAGATAAATAAGAGCACTTAAGAAAAAATGGAATGAAATTCTTAAACTGAGAAACATTGAAAAATAGAAAAAAACATCAATGCATTTAAAGAAAATGAATTTTTTAAATGATAATAATTGATGTGTTAAAATGATAAAAAATAATTAGAAGAAAACATAGCTATACTGACTTTATAATGGAGTAGGTGCCTCCATGGTAAAGTCAATAACATTAATAAGAGATTGTATGACTTTGTTGCATGGTAGTCTGTAGATTTAATTCTAAACGGTTTTATTAAATAAGAAACACAGAGTCAAATGCAGAGTTAAAGGCCCAGAGATCAGAGAGCAGTAGCCAAGAGCTAAGACCACCTTCTTACCACTCACTGTTGATGCCATTCTTGCCATGAGAAAAGACACCTACTTCCTGTGTGTCTGTATTTTTATTGACTTTCTTTCTGCCTTCTCATTGGTTCTAAACACAGCTACATGATTTCTTCATCACTGCCTGTCTATACAGACCTCTAGGTCTCTATGGTTGGTACTTGGATTAAAGGTGTGTGTCACCAAACTGGCTATGTCCTTGAACACACAGACTCTGCCTGCCATGTGATTGGGATTAAGGGCATGTGCTACCACTGCCAGACTTCTGCTTAATCGCTTGCTCTTAGCTTTGATCCCCAGGCAACTTTATTAACATATAAATAAGGTCACATTTCAGCACCAATAAAATATCACCATATTTGTCACTGTGTGTTGTAAGATGACACAGAGTTAAAGCCATTGGCTTATGTTTCAAACCTCTGAGCTTACTTAACTATGTCAACCAGGATTGCACAGATTTGCACAGGAGAGTTTGCTAAAGAGAACCAGAATACTTAGTAGTTCAAGCTATTCTCCCTAAACTGTATATCCACCAACTCTGTTTGTCTTCATTCACATGGAAGGAATTAATACATGAAAAATCATTGCAAAGAAAGTCACTCTCCATGTCCCATCAGTCCCTCTTTGTAATGGTGAACCCTGAAGCTCACTGAATTTCACTTCAGTTGTGATCTAGCTATTGTCTAGTCTGTTTCCCTCTGCAATGTACACAGTACACTCTTCTTCCTCTTCTGGACTGAAGGGAGAAGCCACAGTACATATGCAAATACTTTCCATGTTTTGCAATGGACAGTGTAGTATGTGACTCAAACTGGTCATTTTAGAACTCCTGACATGTAATCCAAGACTTTAGAGTGGTTAGCCAGAAGAATAGCAATGGTAATGTTCTGTCAGGTTACAAAAACGGTTCAAGTCCACCTCAACCAATGTGGGAGACCTTGACTCAGAACAGGTTTTCAAAAGGACTGCAAGACACCCCTGTTCTAAAATTAATATACCTCTATGGCACACCAGGAATTGATGTTGGCTGTGACCTTGTAATGGTCATTTGAGCAGCATTTAGAAGCTAGTTTTTTTAATGATGGGATGGGCCTTTCTGCTGGTTATAAACCAGGACTGTCTCCTTTGTTATAGGAATGTAGCTGGTTAATCCTTGAGAAAAAAAATATTTATAAATTATCATACTAATCTCTGACAGGCCAGCATCAATCCTAGGAAGTTCTAACTGTTTCTGCCTCCTGAGTGCTTGGAGTAAAGGTGTACATAGCCACCAAGCAGCTGAAATTGGATTTCACCTCAAATGATCCAAATTAAAAATGTGTCTTTAATTTCAAAACATTAAAAAAAAATCTCTAACATGTATACCCAATGCTGTGGGATGTTTTGTAGAGCAAATGTGTTGCTCTGATTGGTTAATAAATAAAACACTGATTGGCCAGCAGTCAGGCAGGAGGAAGTATAGGCGGGACAAGGAGAAGAATTCAGGGAAGTGGAAGGCTGAGTCAGAGACACTGCCAGCTGCCATGATGACAAGCAGTATGTGAAGATGCCGGTAAGCAATGAGCCACGTGGCAAGGTATGCATTTATAGAAATGGATTAAATTAAGCTGTAAGAACAGTTAGCAAGAAGCCTGCCATGCCCATATAGTTTGTAACCAATGTATGTCTCTGTGTTTACTTGGTTGGGTCTCAGCGGCTGTGTAACTGGCAGGTGAGAGAGATTTGTCCTGACCTTGGGCCAGTCAGAAAAACTCTAGCTACAACCCAAGTCTTTGGATTTTAGTTAATTCCAGAAATAGTCAGTTTGACTACCAGAAATAACCATCACAACAGCCAAGAATGAGAAAATGAGAAACATTTCTTACCTGAAGGAGGCAGGGAAAACATGCTTTTCCTAAACAAAGGAAGTATGTGGATTTTACTTAGGAAGGTTGGACATGTCCATGCAGAATTTTTCCTGTTCCTAAACAGGTGAGTAAACAAATCCACTTCTGAACATGCTCACAATGTAAAAGCAGAGACATGTAGGGGTACTCTTACTGCAATGTCATGCTGAGACATATGTAAACTATAAAAAATGATGGAATCAAATGCCTCTGGTATATTCATCTTGTACCAAAATGTCTTAGCTGAAAATTAATAAATGGCACAGTAAAAAAATATTGCTTTGGAACCAATGCAACTTGTCAATCTTGATGCTCAGTCTAACAGATAACTTTACAAATACCATTCTCACAAATGGAAAAGACAGAGAACACAAATACAGAAAACTGCAAGGAAAAGTCACTCAACAGCACCGTATACTCTGCTCTTAGATGAATGGTTACAATGAACTATATTAACCTTAGAATGAAGCTGCTTTGGTCTCTGAGAAGACTGGCTCAGTGGATGGGCACACCTCCTTCTATGCAAGACCATAGGGACATCATTTTAACTAGCCCTGGTTGCTGCCTGTCTCGGGGCTGTGATATCACTGTAGGAAATTGTATTTTTCCCTTTTTCTAACTTAAAAAAATAAATTATATGGCTTTTTTCCACGCATGTGTCAGCGCACAGTACTTACAAATGCCAGAATAAGGGAGGAGATGCCTTGGAGTGGAGCTAACTACCATATTAGTTTTAGAAATGGAACCTGAGTCAACTGTCACAACAGCCAGTACTCTTAATTGCTGAGTGATCTCTCTAGCCCTCCTTTTACTTAAGCTTTATTTCCATCAAGTATTAATTAAAATGTATTGTATCACTTCCTTATTTTATCTTTTCATTTATTCCCTTCACAAACCCCTTCTAAATTCTTTCTTGTTAGGTGTGAGTGAATAAGTATGCTGAAATTCATGAAAACAACCTGCTGTATCCATTGTTGTTTTTTATACATATATGGATAATTGACTGATTATGTTTTATTAGACAGATAATTAGGGAGCTCATCCATGACTTATTCTCTCAAATGGAGGAGAATTCTACTTTTCAAGCAGTATCATGTGTATAACCCTGACTAGGCTGCCTTGGAGAGGAAATACAATCCAGACTAGAAAACTGAGGGTAGTAAATACTTAGGAGTTAAGAGCACTGAACATTCTTTCAGATCATCCAGCTTCCATTCCTTTTACATATTGAAGAATCTCTACTATCTGTAACTTAAAAATCAGCAGTTCTGCTGCCATCTTCGGACTCCCTGGCCACCATAAGTTGAGTAGAATTAGACCATAAAAATATTTTTTAAGCTGTGTGTGATAGTGCATTATTTTAGTACTAGCAATCAGTACATAGAGGAAGAAAGATTGCTGTTAATTTCCCAGGGTGTGTTACATAGTCTACACATACACACACACACACACACACACACACACACACACACACACACACACACAGAGAGAGCTCACGGGCTATTTACTATTATTGATTGACTGAGAAAGAGAAAACTAGGGCCAGTTGGTGGTTGTGTACATCATGCAAGCACCACCCAGAAGTGGACAGCTGCAGCATTTCAACAACACATTGGAACAGGCCTGAAAGATATTGGTGAAGAGTGAAGGGGGCCCAAAACAGCTTGACCACACAGCTGCCATGACAGGCTTAGGGACCCAGGCACAGCTGCCATGAAAGCTTACTGGTAGGCAACATCTGGATCCATAACCTGATACCACCCAGGGATCCATTCAAGGATGGTCCAGCAACTAAGGAAAGTACCTGGCATTCCAATGATTCCAACCATTTATAAGAATAGATAAAGATGGCCAGATGTCTGTGTGAGGGTGTCTGGCCCCCTAGAACTGGAGCTACTGATAGTGTGATCCACCATGAGGGTGCTTAGATTTAAATACAGATCTTCCAGATTAATCAGTGCTCTTTAACCATTGAGCCATCTTCCCAGCCCCATCATTTAGTCTGTTAACTACAATTCTAAATGGTGGCTTTATAACTGGAGAGAGTTTACTTTCTCCTTCCTTGGCAATTGATGTTGGTGTATCCCTTTTATGTATCAATTTATTGAGTATTTGAATTTTAATAGATTAAAGAACAAATGCCTACTAGATTAAATTAATAAATATGTAGCTTTATACTAAGTAACATGTACTTATGAACTTGATTAAAATAAATAACCTAATCTTTCTATGTATCTTAGGGCTCATACTCTCGTCTAAATTTTTCATCAGAAATAACATCTAACCCTATGCTTTATTGTTTTCCATGCTCTTTAGCTTTATACAATGAAAGGGTATTTTCTGCAAATCTGCATTAGCTGGTACTGAAGTATTTGCTAAGAGTGTTTCAGATGTGTAGTTAGAGTATATATCAAAATTTAGAACATAAAAGTATAGAAATTTAATTGACGGGGAGCCCCAGTGTGTTAGTCAAGGTTCTCGAGAGTCACAGAACTTATGGAATGAATTTCTCTCTCTCTCTCTCTCTCTCTCTCTCTCTCTCTCTCTCTCTCTCTCTCTCTCCTCTCTTTCTCTCCACCTATCTATCTATGTATCTTGTTAAAAACGATAAGCAGCACTGGCTACCATTTGGAAAGTTTATTAAGCACGATCCCTGAGATAACCCAGTATCATAGCTTTATTAGGAAGGGTGGGGACATAAGAACCAGGCCTTTAAAGGGAGCGTATTCAGGGAGCAGAGAGAGAAAGAGATAGAGGTAGTAGGGGCAGCAGAAAATAGAGAGGGGAGGAGGAGGGGTCTGTATCTGGCTTTTAAGGGTTCCAGTCAACATGCACAGGCAGGATTATGGAGTGATCCCTTGATTATGCTGATTATGTGCCCATGCTATCACCAGCATGAATTGAGGACGTAAGACACAAGACCCTTTGCTTAGTTCCTGAACATGTGCAGCCATGCTATATCTGTTTGTACATACATATGTGATATGTATATATATATATATATATATATATATATATATATATATATATATATATATATATATATATATATAGAGAGAGAGAGAGAGAGAGAGAGAGAGAGAGAGGTGGGAATTTATTGGAGTGCCTCACAGGCTGAAGCCAAAAAATGGTAAGGTATGAGTGGAAAGTTGATGAATCTAGTTGATGCTCAATCCCACTATGCTGTCTCAGCTATTTTTTTTTTTAATGCTGGAATCTTAAGGAAGTAGGCTTCAATGCCAGTGAAAGAATGAATGTTCTGTCAAGGCATGTGAGAGAGGACATAATTTAATACATAATCTTCCTTTTTCCCTTGTCCTTTCTGCAGAATGTATGACCCAGATTGAAGGTGTTTCTTCCAGCCACAATATCTGGATTAAAGATGTCTGTAATCTAGCATCAGTATCTGGATCAAAGATATGTTATCTTCTTGCCTCAAGGTCCAGATCACAATTGTTCTGTCCAATTCTGAATTATATCTCAAATATAGTCAAGTTTACTACCAAGAATAGTGATCACAATCCACCCCTTGTCAATTTGACAATTGTGTCATAGTTAATTTTTAAGTGAAAACAATAATCAGGTCCTAACTTTGCCTATACATAATACAACTCTAACACATACAACTGCAAATGCATTATATATTTAGAATAGTGGCAATGTATATTGTGAGATATCTTTCTAGTATCTCCAACTTACATCTAATAACAAATGATATTCTCTTTTTGTTTTTTTAATTTTAGTGAATTTATTCTTTAATTATACTCATGATATTCATTAATTACACTCAAGATATTAATTGCATTTGTGGTATTCATTGATTACATTCACAGGATTCATTCAATATTTATATTTACAAGATTTATTAATTACATTAATTTTATTGATTTATTACTTTCATGATATTATGTCCTGATACTACTGTCCATTTGTGGGGTTTTTGCATCACACAAAACAGAGATTCTGTACTTAGGAAATCATTGCTCTATATTCCTTTCTTCTCCACCTTGAATTACATCTAATATTTCTGTCTCTATGAGTTTGTATATTCTATGTATTATATGTAATACAATTCTATAGTATGTGTCCTTTGTTTGAATGTGAAAACATTTTATGTACAACAGCAAGAGAAATAATACACAGATAGCCTCAACATACAAACAGGTTATAATTTAAAAGTCCAATCTTATTTTAAATAGTAAAGTATTTTCTCTTCAGAAAATAGTATAAATGATAACATTTCCCAGTAAGCCCTTATAAGCCAAATGATAGTGGAATTATGCATATAAACATTGATTAGATTCTGGGACATAGAAGAAACCTATCTTCACCTGTTAAGAGAGCTATGCTTTACTTAAGTTGTGTAAATGAGATCCCTACTCATCTTCCCCTTCACTGTTTGATTTACAGCAGACATTTTTCTATAGGCTGGTCCATAATCTATAAAGACTTTAACCTCCCCTCCTGAAAATACAGCAAGCATACTCTTTCAACAGCTTGATATATTACAAATTCTTATCATAATAGTGAAATATTTCACTAAAGCTTGCCCAATGATTGGGCAAAACCAAAACTTATGATAAGCCACATTCATCATAGGGTCCTCCCTGCTGGACAGACTCCCTGGATCTGTGGGTTGCAGTCTGATTTTCCTTTGCTTATATCAAGTATCCACTTATGAGTGAGTGCATACTATGTTTGTCTTTCTGAGTCTGGGTTACCTCACTCAGGATGATATTTTGTAGTTCCATCCATTTACCTGCAAATATCATGATGTCATTGTTTTTCTCTGCTGAGTAGTACTCCTTTGTGCATATATACCACAGTTTCTCATGATTTTGAATACTACTGATACATAAAGAGGCTTTACCATTCTAATTATATTCATAGGGTTTCAATTCATTATGTGTCGTTTTATGCATTTGAAGAATATTATGATGTGCAAAGGCTTTACCACACTGATTACATTCATAGAGTTTCTCTACAGTGTGTTATTTTATGCCTTTGATGATGACTATGATAACCAGGCTTTACCACACTGATTACATTGATGGAGTTTCTCTACAGTATGTGTTCTTTTATGTCTTTAAAGACTTGTGACATTCAAAGGCTTAACAACTTTGATTATATTCATAGGATTTCTATGATGTATGTTCTTTTATTATTTCAAAGATTTTTTGATATTCATACGATTTAGATCCTGTATGTGTTCTTCTTTGCATTTCAAGATAAGTGTATTGTGCAAAGGCTTTACCACACTGATTACATTCATAGGGTTACTCTCCAGTATGTATTCTTTTATGCCTTTGAAGTGTTTTGTTACACAAAAAGGTTTTACCACATTGATTACACTCATAGGATTTCTCTCCAGTATGCAATTTTTTATGCCTTTAAAGTATTTTGTTACACAAAAAAGTTTTACCACATTGATTACATTCATAGGGTTTCTCTCTAGTATGGGTTCTTTTATGCCTTTGAAGAGTACTGAGACATAAAAAGGCTTTATCACACTGATTACATTCTTAGGGGTTCTCTTCAATATGTGTAATTTCATGCCTTCGAAGACCACGGTTTTTTTTGCAAAGGCTTTACCACACTGATTACATTCATAGGGTTTCTCTCCAGGATGTGTTCATTTATGCCTTTAAAGATGAGTCTGACATAAAAAGGCTTTTCCACACTGATAGAGTTCATAGGGTTTCTCTCTATATGTGTTCTTATATGCCCTCGAAGATGACTAAATTGTGGAAAAGCTTTACCACACTGATTACATTCATAGAATTTTTGTCCAGCGTATGTTCTTGTATGCATTTGAAGACTTTTGTGACATGCAAAGGCTTTAATACTTGAATTAGATTCATAGGGTTCCTTTACAGTAAGTACTCTTTCATTCCTTTGAACAGTACTGGGATATGCAATGGCTTTAACACATTGAATGTTTACACAGGATTTCTCTCCAGCTTGACTGTAAAGATAATTGGCATATGTAAAATGATTAACACATTCAATGCACTGTTGAATTTTTAATTCTGCATGAAGTAATTTTACAATTAACTGTAAAGTAGAATTAGACATTAGCAGTTTATCACTGTTTTTACAATCATGTTTTCCTCCATTATTAAGAGGTTTTCTGCATCTTTGAAGATGTCTTTGATGGTAACATTCTTTATTACAAGATTCACATTTACAGAATCTTTTTTTTATATGAGCATTTTTAGATATTTAAAGAGAACTGGAAAAACACAGTTTTTTTTTACCCATATTTCAATCATAATTTTTCCTATACTCTGAGTCATAAATTTGCTAAGTGAACTAGGACAAACAGGGGTATTTACTCTCTTCTAGTACTCATAAGACTTTTCTACTTCGTGAGTCTGTTACTGTATTAACAATGAAACTGAAAAACCAATTACTTGTGTACTTGAATCAAATTTAATAAGTATACTTAACATGGGGACTGCTATATATCTTCAAATTGTTCTGAGACAGAGATATGGGATATATTTTCATATCCTTACACTGATATGACTTGAGTCTAGAGTGACATATGATATACTGAGCAAAGGAAGAACAATAAAAGGTCTCCATTGTGAATAGATAGTTTGATTTTCTGTCCACATTGAACTGTGTTACAGGGATAAGCTTTCTCTGTGACAATTTTCTTGACTTTTGACTCTAACTGCACCTCTTACTAAACAGCACAGTCACAACAGTTATATGAATATCTCTGTTATTACTATGGACTATTTGTATATTAAAAGGTTTTTGAGATATACTTATCACCTCTTAAATATGTAAACATTTTGTAATATGAGTAGTATGAAATAAATGGATTGATGGTTCTACAGCAAAGCACTCATGGTAGTATGATTCAAGACGTGATATCTTAAGGAACTGTTTCCTTGCTTTCTTTCTTAGAAGAATGGTATGCAAATGCAGCTCAACAACATGAAATTGAGGTAAATGTATTTGTGAGAATTTAATAATTATCACTGTAGTTTAAGCTGTACTTATTTACTGTTGCTTTTGTTTATAACTTACAGGACACATTACAAATTCTTCACAGGTACATTTGTATCAGTTTGCACATGAAAATTACCTTTCATGTCTTCTAGAACTTTGACAATGTTCTTCATTATTATGGTCTTCCCAACTGTATCCTAGAATAGAGTATCACAAATTATATGTTATATTGTTGACCATTGTGTAAAATTTTAGATACTATGTGCAGTCTACCTTAGAACCATACCTGAGTTGTTTATCTCATTCTTCTTTATCAATTAAATTACAGAAGAACATGAATTATCAAGGATCAGATGTCCCCTTATTTTGAAACATGAAGAAAAATTCTGTCTTACCTATAGTGGTGATGTTCCTGTAGGTCTCCAGCATTACATCTTTGTAGAGATTCTTCTGGGAAGGATTCACCAAAGTCCACTCTTCCCAAGTGAAGTCTACATGCAAGTCATCATAAGTCACTGCTTTCTAACATATTTCATACATGTGTAAAATAGACAGCATAATATTGACTACATTGTAAATATATACTTCTTTGACACTACAGTCATACAGTCTTGGTATTCTCTATACCTATTTAATGACATAGAAGTTATAACATAATCACCAATTCACTTTAGAAAGAAATGAATAAAATCTCTGACATTTCTATCCTCTTAGAATAGGGTATCATCTTGCCAGAGAAATGCCTATTAACAAAAATAGAAACAAATAAATAGATCAACAGTACAGAGTACACATGAGAAAAATTGTATGAACAACTAGTAACTAGAAAAAGAAAAATAAGATGGACAAATGGGGTGTATTGCCTCAGGTCTTTAACCTCAGCACTGAGAATGCACAGGCAGGTATGACTGCCTCTAAATTGAATGTCATTCTAGTTTATGCAATCAGGTCCAGGACAATCAGAAGGACATATTAAGACCCTGTCTCCCATGAAAGAATCAGTCAAACAAAGAAAAGGAGTTAAGCATATGTTACTATTCTGTATTAATCTTCCAGAAACTTGAACTGTCCTAATTTAACCTGTAACACCAATAAGATTTTACTAAAAGTCACTGTGTTTTTAAACATTTACAAATGGACAGACAAAAACAGTAGCAATATAAATGGTTAGTAAACAACATTAGTAAACAACAAAGGGCAAGAGAGATGACTCAGTAGTAAAGAGCTCTTACTGATCTTTCATAGAGAATCTATTGCCATTATTTAAATGGGGGATCACATCTATCAATTATTCCATGTTCAGTGTTTCTGATTTCATCTTTTGATAACTGTGAGGACCAGGGACCACTATGGTACATATCAATGCATAGAGGTAAAAATATCATATTCATTTAAAAACAAACACAACAGGCAGAAAGAGGGTCATGCACCTGCAATTCAATGACTTGGAAGGCACAGGCTATATTAATGTCATGAATACATGCCACCCCAAGAAGTAGAATGATACTTTCTGCCAGATTTTAAAAATCCAAAATCTGAGTAAAACTCTGTACAGCAGCATATACTTGACATGTACAAAAACTTACATTCCAGGCCCATTGTCCAATAATATAAAAACAAAAAAATCCAGGAATGTTGGAACACTATTAATTCCAGGAATTGGGAGCCAGAGTCCAGGGGATCTCCAAGTTCAAATCCAGCCTGGTGTACAGAGGTGTACTTCCCAGAGAGTCAGGGCTACACAGACAAACCTTGTCATCTTCAAAAACAAACAAAGAAAAACATAAAATGTGTAGTTTATCAAAGTGCCTTAGCACTGAATAACAATTGTTTCTACTGTATCTTACATGATTTAAATATAGTGTTTATAGTGGTGGTTAAACCATGGCAATATAAAAAAAGCTGGCTGATTAATTTCAATGACAACACAGGAGAAATAAAGAAGAAATTGATTGAGACTATGGAGGTGCATATCACACACCCAGTATTTTATCCAGAAAGGCTCCTCTTATTAAGGTTTCACAAGAAATTCAAAGAAAGTCACTAAAGAGAGACACATATTCAAATACATCATGGTGTCTGTAAAGTTTTTCATTCAATGAACTACATTCTGAGCCAGGTCACTACAGATTAATGGCCATTCATGATGTAAATGCATTCAGTCACTTCAATGATCCTCACAGTCTGCAACAGCCCCTAAACTTTTCAAATGTCTGAAGTCTCTTCTGACACTCAAGATGATCTCTTGACAGTGACATTTTTTGAAATCAGAAAATGAGTTATATCTTTCCAATATACAATAGCACAGAATTCCCTTCACATTTCAAAACAGAGAAATGGAGACATAGTGAGGGAAGATTGGAGTAAGGCAAGACTGAAGCACAGCAGGACAAACATCAAATACTGAATCTCTCTTGGATGCATGGGGCCTCAGTTTCAAAGGGCTTAGATTGCTCTATACCTGAAACATCATGTAAGTTTCTTTCTTTGGTTACTTCTACTCTGTGTATGCAGTTAGGTCTCCGTGGGAGATATCTCAAGCCTTAGGTATCTCAATGTCTTGTGGTAACAAAATGCAACCCAGGCTGTTGTGGAATGTGAATTTAACATGTGGTATATTTGCCTATGCAAGGGAATATTTGTTCAAATGAAGCAAGGATGTGTTCCATGGTTTTATGTTGCATTTATTTAACTCTGTGAAGCTGTGGTACATTGCCTCTCTAAAATACTTGGTTATTCTAATGAAGATCTGAATGTCCAATAGCTTGACAGAAAAGGATAGGCAGGGATGGCAGGCAAATAGAATAAATGGGCAGATAAGTCTGGGAGGAAAAAAGGAAGAAGGAGCAAGAAAATGAGAGGACAGCAAGGTCCAGCCACCCAGCAACACATCAAGCAATAAGAAGTAAAGAAATAAAGAAAGATAAAAGTCCAGAGACAAAACTTAGATGGGATGATTTGAGAAAAGCTGGCCATGAATAAGTCAAGCTAAGGCTGAACATTTATGAGAAAGAATAATCCTTCTTGTGTGTGATTTATTTGACAGCTTCATGGCAAAGCCCCTAAAGAGAAATAAGTGACAAAAAAAACAACAACAACACCAATGCTTCAATCCTTACAGCTTCATGCAATGAACTCTCACAATCTCTTCACTGAGTTTCCGACTGCTAAATATAGATGCCTGCAACAATGCTGAACTGTAACCATATCATTTCAGTGTAAGGATATGGAAAATCCTTTAAAAGAGTAGGTAGATGCCCACCTCACTTTCCCTGAATCAGGTTCTCACTTATATGACCATGGTAAGCTATTATTGCACTGTTTCCTGTATCCTACTACTCCTAACAGCTACAGAAGCAGCACTATGACCTTCACCTCTCAGGGTTTCACCACCAATGCTGGTTGAAACCTTCTCCAGCTTGTTTCAAGTCTTGGGGTTTCAAGGGACTAGTTCCAGGGCTGCAAATGATCAGGGCAGGTGACACTCCATGAACACCTCATTCAGCTCCACAGATATTTGAGATTGGCAAGACAAGAGCTGTGTTGGTACACAGGACTTGAGAGCTTGTACAGCCACACCTTCCTACCTCCCTAAGACAAGCCTGTCAATCAACTACTAAATACATCTTCCCTCTTGATTCAATCAGATCCTTTTTAATAATGGTGACTCCAGCAGCTGATTGCACACCCTGTTTCCCCCAGCAGTGTACACAATAAACTATTCTATTCTGGTCTGAAGGTAGAAACCATGCTACACATACTAATTCTTTTCATTTTAGTTTAATGGATATTCAATTGCATGACTGAAATGGATAATTTTGAAACTCTAAGTTGGTACAGTCATTCAATGTAAGAATTTGTAGCTATAATATAGAGGACAGCAAGGTCACTGCCCTGGAGAACAACAGACTGGGACCAAGGCCACTTGTATAAACATAAAAGATCTTGTTTCAGAAATATTTTTTCTAAAAGGCTGGAAGTGCAACAGTTCTAGAATCAATATGCCCTCACAGGGAAAAATCACTCCACACACTTAAGAGATTAATAGAGAAAAATCTCTTCAATTATAGCAAAGGATAACTAGACCGCAACTCACAACTCCAGGGAAGATACCTAGTAAAGAGAACTCTGAGAAAGACACAGGGATTGCCCTACAACAGAGAAATGGATGAGAGCTACATGAGCAAACTGGGAGTGAGGGGGATAATGGAGGGCAAGGGTTAGGGGAAAGAGAGCTTAGGGGATAGGGAGGTCTCAACTGGATCAGGAGCAGAGTGGGAGAACAGGGAGGGGGATACCATGATGAATGAAGACCCCAGGGGAATAGGAAGAAGCAGAGTGCTAGACAGGTCCCCAGAAATCCACAAAGATACCTCCACTGTAGACTACTGGCATTGGTCAAGAGAAAGCCCAAACTGACTTACTCTGATGATTGGATGGCTGAACACCCTAACGGTCATGATAAAACTCTCATCCAGTGGCTGATGGAAGCAATTGCAGAGATCCATGGCCAAACCCCAGGTGGAGCTCCAGGAGTACAATCAGTGACAAAGAGGAGGGATTATATGAGTAAGAGATATTGAGACTATGACTGGAAAAAGCACAGGCACAAATAGCCAAACTAGTGGAAACACATGAACTATGAACCAATATCTGAGGAGCCCCCATGGAAATGGATCAGGCCCTCTGGATAAGTGAGACAGTCAATTAGCTTGAACCCAGGCAGTAGGACTGGGTCCTCTCCTTAGTGCATGAGCTGGCATTTTGGAACCTAGGGCCTAATTCTGGGACACTATGCTCAGCCTAGTTGAAAGGAGGAGGGGACTGGAACTGCCTCAACTGAATCTACCAGGCTGAGCTGAATCCCGAGGGGAGTCTTTGCCTTGGAGGAGGTGGAAATGGGTGGTGAATTGTGGGGAGGGTGAGTTAGGTGGGAGGAGGGAGGTCAGGGAAATGCATAGCTGATATGTAAAATTAAATTAATTATGAAATTAAAAAAGAAAGGTTAATAAAATGTGTTTCTTTACTGAAAAAATGAAAAAGAAGGTTATCATACTATATCCTGCCATCAGAATTATGTTTCTTGGATACATGGAACTACTATGAAGGAAATAGTGTGGATTAAAGGGATTTCATGGACTGCATTTTCACCATGAATAAAATCACTGATCTTTATCACCTATCAAAGCAGACAACAATAAATCCAAATTTTAAGTCATTTTCAAAGTTACAAAGTAGGTTGTAAGGGAAAAAAAGCTCTCTTTTCCTGAGTTCAGTGATGAGATATAGAAGTATTGTTTGATTCTGAATGTTATCTTTTTGGCAACTGTAATTTCATAACTGGTGTGAGATATCATCTGTAAACAATAACGAGTTCAGATACCTGACAGAACACTGTTCTGTGACAAGATGTTTCAAACACCTGAATCTAATGCCTCACTGATTACTAACTAATTACACAAATAAAAATAAATAGTTTAAAAAGAGATCTATTTGACACCAAAATAATCAAAAACACCACAAACCATTTATCAAATGGAGAGTTTCTACATTCTGGTCTGCAAAAGCCATAACAAAGCATGAGCTGAGTACATTCTTGTGAAAGTGACTAAGATGAGATTAATCATCCAAATCTAGTCATAAGTTCCGAATCACAGAAAATTGTACAACACAATTGGCTTTTAATCCCTTAAAATAGAGACTTCTACAACAGTGAAAATAATTTAAAGGATTTTAAAAAGACACAATAAATTGAACTGTTATATACTTGGTCGAATTTTGAATTCTTTTTAGTAGGGTATATGACTGATGGGGGATCTGTTTCATCCTTACACTGAATACATTGATGAAGCAAGAATAGGTATTAGGATGTAATAGTCAAAATTGAGACATAATGTCATTTCAGAAGATACACTCCAGGATTAATATGTTAAATATTTTAAATTGGAAATTCATATTATTGTATTAAGATTTTAAAAGCATATATTTTATATGAAACAATTTACATGTTAAAGAGAATAAAACATGTCATTAGAACATTGACTAAGAAAGTTATAAAGGGAATATGATGATAACACAATTATTTTAGTCAATAAATAAAAGAAATTCTATATCACAATATATCCTGGAACACAAAACTGATAATTGAGTGTTGTTAAACTTTAATGTCATAGCCAGGTAAAAAATTTTCTGTGTTTTATTATGCCATGTAATACTGTTAACACATTTATTGTTTGTATGTATGTCAATGTCCAAACAAAAACATATAAAAAAAGAAAAAGAAAAAGAAAAACTATGCATAGGTTGTAGTAATTAATAACTGAGTATTGAAATTTGAACAACACAATGGAGTTCCTGTGCATCCTTCATTTCTGCACAGAGACATGCATGTCATGTAGCCCTGTTTCTAGTAAATAGCTTACCTGTATTCAAGAAAAAGACAAAAAAATAAATTTTTGCCTAGTTACTTCCAAATATTAATCAGGTGTTTGAGTAATTACTATGCACTTCATGTGAAAAACAGAGATAAACTGAGTATGTGTGTAGATTTCTACATAGTCAATATCACTTCCAGGGACTGTTCAGTTCATTTCTTTTGAAATTAAATTAATGAATTCTTGTTTTGCAAAGCAGCCTTAAATATGAAGAGATTTTGCAGCACTCATTACTTTTTAAATTGCCAGCAAAACAATGATATTAAAGAATGGAATTTAGTTTTCTTCACTAAAATCTTAAAGTATTAGATGATTCCTGAGAACTCACATATTGGAAAGAATACCACCTGGTTCTTCTCATTTTTTTCTACCCATTGTTACTCTGGGTGAAGTAATGTCACTGTGAAAATAAATTTGTGAAAAGATTTAATCTTGAGTCTCATTGCATAATTTCAGAATCTTAGTGTTATAAATTTTATCATGGTAACCAACGGGAAAAGTCAGTGGAGACTTCAGAGGGGAATGCATTGCCTTCATGATTCTTGAACACAAGCAACTAGTTTTTTTTTTAATCCAGTTGAAGAACTACTTTTGTCTGTGACTACTCCACAGATGCTGTCTGTTATCCTCCATGGAAACCTCATTTTCCTTTAATCACCCACTCCAGAGAAAGAGAATGTGAGGGCTCTTAATGCTTATCAATGTCAGCTGTGCTTAGCCTCAGTTGAAAGGCCAACCTGACTCTGTTAGCTCCAGCACATCAATTTAAACATGTAGTCAGTCTTTATTTAAGTCAGTCATGTTGTGAGCCAAACAGCCTACCTGCTGGCATGTATGAAAACAGAACCTTCAGTGTTGTCTACCTCAGGGATATCATGTTGTTCTACATCTCTGTTATAGTACACAGAGGGAGCTTTTTGATCCTGCCTTCCAGTCTCTTTAGCGTGGTTGAAAATAAACAAGCCTTTTCTTGCTTTGAAACCCAAAATATTATCAGGAAGGTGAAACTTTGGGATAAAGGTTTCTGATAAGATCCCGAAGGAAAGGAAACGAGTGATGGCTTTTTCTCAGGTAAATGTGTGTATGGAGGTGAGATGTGTTGCCTGTTCACCGAAGAATGCTTCCTTTGTGGTGATCCCAAACCTTTACATTACCTCTCAGTTTTAACAAGGCATTGTTTTTTTTTTTTTTTTCTAATGCGGTCATCAAGGTAACATTTTTTTTAAATGCATGTCACAGGTTTGTGTGATCCTTTCCACTGTTTTCTCATTTTATTTTTTCAAAATAAATTATCTGCATTAATGCATAGTATAAACATTTAATATACAAAATTACATGCATTTCCCTGTCCTACTGAAAATGGAATTGAGTCATCTTATATGAATGAGAAAGAAACCATGTTCCCTGTTCCTTTTGCCCAGGGATCTTTTTGCTCAATATAGGCTGTTCTGAGAAAGAGGCACTATGTACAAAGATGGAATGTCTTCCTGTCAATGGATGATGTTTATAATATTATTTCTATGAAAGATATATTGTTTTATATAATAAGTTGAAGAGTTTAAATGTAATACAACCTTCCAAGTAGAATTTGCCAGTCAGATGGTGGTATGAAATTACCCTATTATACTATTTTTCTTCTGTTTACTGTTCTGTTTTTGTGGCTAGATTCAAAGAGTCTATTCCATCATTTCTCTTTGCTAGCTACTAACTTTACAGTGAACTTGCAATGCCCTTCTGTTGTGCTGACACCTGCTAAGAGTCACTCCCCTGGGTGCTGATGCAATATTATATCCTATGGTTGTCTAGTACATTTTTTGAAATGAACTGAGGGAGAACTAGTTGGCAAAGTGTACTTATATTTATGTGTATTTCACAAACAATCAAAGTTTCAACAAGGAAACTTTGTGTGGTTGGAATTGAAGTCTCTTCATTAACAACCAAAAGTACTAAACTGAGTGCAGGGATGTCATTATTTAGATACAGCATTTGCAAGTGAATCCACAAGATGCATATTCACTGTTTAACTGTTTAAAATAAACTTAAATGAGAATCTAAACACTGCATAACTGTGAAATGGTGGAATTTTAGAATAAAACCTGGAAACTAAAAGGAATGCCTGATTGGAGACATTGGTGAGGTAATAATTCCAAGCTGTGTCTTGGGTGTAGGTAAGTATATTACTTACCCAGTGTGAGAAATACTTTCAGTTGTGGCTACCCCTCAGATTCCATTCACTATTTCAGATAGAGTTGCCAGTTATTTTCTAAAGAATGATCTCAGGGAATGGAATGTGAGGAAGGAGTCACTACAACTTCTTACGGCTGTGTGATGATGCACTTCAAAATGCCTGTGCACAGTTTAAAGCAAGGCAGTGAAATCTCATACCCAGGTTGTAGAGATTTCCATGATCTGCAGGAATAATGGACCCTCACAAAGTGGGAAAGGAGAAACTAAGTTTACAACTGTTTGTAAAAGTTTATGGTTTCTGCATATCTGCTGTGGCACAAGTCACTGATTGGGGACCTTTTATACCTGCTTTCTGCTTTGTGTGTGCTCTCAGGGAATGCAGGTGCAGCTGCCTTTGCACACAGAATCATGTCAGAAAGGTTAAATTTTAAGACAAACTTTCTGACAGGATCCATAAAGATGGTAAAGGAGAGATAGCATGTTCTCAGAAATATTCAACAAGGATGTGACAGGTTGACATTACCCACATAAATGCTTCATTTGCAAAACTCTCAACCTAAACTATAGTTCCTCATTGTAAAAAAAAAACTATATTTTTTTATTATATTCTGAATATCAGTTATTTATTATCAGTGTCATTTCTGTTCTACATCCTGCTTTCCACTCTTTGTCCTCTTTTATTTCCCAGTATAACTTTTCAACATGAGTTCATGATCTGAAAAATTTATAAATTTTATGATATTAGAGATGAATGTTGAAACTCAATTCCTATTGTGGACAACTTCAGACATTATTTATCCTTGAGAAAAGGTGCATATTTCATGAATAATTTAGATATTGGGCACTTTGATCCAATGAAAAAGTCACAATATCCTCCGTCTTAATTTGTAACATTTGAAAATTGCATATTAATTACTGATAACACAGCAAGTTCTTTAGTGAAATACTCTTTTCTGGGGCAAATAAAAGACTCAAGCCATCATAAAAAGAAAAATTGAATTTTCACTTCAGAGTCCATTGACTTTCAAGGATGTGGCAATCAGTTTCTCCAAGGAGGAATGGGAATGCCTGGACACTTCTCAGAGGGATTTATACAGAGAGGTCATGTTGGAGAACTACAGCAACCTGGTTTCTGTAGGTGAGAATAAATTCTTTCATCATTGCTGCTTAGCCCTAGAAATGTCTAGCAACATGTTTTAGTATTTTGAAATGTTTTCTATCAATGAATTTTAATTATTTCTACATATTGGTGAGTGTAATACAGACTGAAATTTTTCGTATTTTAAAAGGTCTTTTAATTTTGCCTAATACTTCCTTCAATCCAATTTTTTTGCAGGCAGTCAGTAGCATTAATGTTTGAATACAGTTTGATTATAATAGCTTTATTTTTGTAATGGGGTAATATAAGGAAAGTTGAATGTATACAAAATTAACATTATGGATTTCTTAAAAGTCTACAACACCTGTCAAGCATGTACTAATAAGAGTCCACTTATGAGTCTTTCTTTATGTAACTTCATATCTACTGATTACAAGCCTGTTATAGATCCCAACTATTTCCACATCATGTTAAGAAATTTTCATATGTCTCTTCTAATTCACAGGCCTTTCTGTACCAAAACCAGAGCTAGTCACCTGTCTTGAACAGAACAAAGAACCCTGGATCATGAACATAGGGGAAGTAGAAGGTAGAGACTCAGGTAAGTTGGAAGGAAACTAGTTCATTTGTCAAGTACAAAGGAAGAAACAAATAATGACTTCATTTGGATTAGCCTAGCTCCTCACTAGAAGTGATGCCTGAGAATTTCATTTAGAATTGTGTACTAGGATCAAGCACACAGAGAATTTTACATGATTTTCCCTCATTTATTCAGAATAGTGAGTAGATGAAATTTAGAATGCCAATAGCAATTTGACAATGTCTGTGATGCTTTATTTTGTGTTCCAATAAGTGCCTGGATTTTTTCCTATATGACAGTGATTCTAGTGTTTTTCTGTATTTTTTGAAAATTTTTACAATATTTCTGGATCAATTTATTGTTATTTCTTTTACCTCTTGCATACAATCCCTTTCCCACACTCACCTAATGTCCTGATTCCCACATCCCATCTCATTCTCTCTATCAAAGAAATAACAGAAAATACATTAAAAAATTGAAGATTTCTGCTGGCCAACTGTTTCTGAACACAAGGCTTTGAATATGACTGATATGCCCTGGTGTTACACAATTGAAAAAATGGTTTTCTGACTCCTGGAAGCTAAGGACTGCACATGTTCTTGTCAAAAAGTTGTGACTATTGACCTACTTTCAACTTTACAAGCTGAGATTTTGTCTGTCTTGAGTTTCTGTGGGTTTTGGCCTTGCTGTCACAGACTTGGTAATTATATGGCCATTATTCTTATACTATTTGTGAATTTCTTCCCTAGATTCATTTACCATTTTTTTGTCTTTATGTTCTCTCTGCATCCATTTATTCATATGTGCCTGAACCCTGATTCAAGGATTAAGATAAAGGAATCCCAGGTATGGATTAGTTCTCCAAAATCTTCACATTAAGCTTCTTTAGCGAAGGATGAGTGATGCACAAATCTAATGGTATAACAATATAGCATTATTTGTTGGCACATGATTTCAAGTTTGAGTATTGGGTACAACGTCATATAGTAAAGACATTTAAATTGTTTTTAGATATACACATATTTTAACAAGATTCTACAGAAGTACAGTTGTCTATGTTTCTTCAAAGATTTCTCCAGTTGTCCAGAGAGATAAAAATACTTTCCTGCAAATCTGAATTGCAGAGTTCAATCACCAGGACAAAGACAGTGGAACAAGGTTTCTTAAACAAATGAGTGAATTTCTTAGCATAGAACCTAACAAAAATAAATCAAATGACATAAATAATTTATCATGTTGCATGTTCTAAAGTTGAACAGGAGGAACAATAAAAAAAATTCAACTTAAAAAAGCCAGATGAATTCAGGGAAGAATCCCTCCAGATAATTAGAGAAAAACTAACACCAATACATTTGCAATTATAAGACAAAATGTAAAATGTCCATTTCAAGAACACATAAAAATAATTGTCTACTAGGATCAAGGTGGCTTCATCAAAGAGATGCTAATGAGAATCAACTTAATTAATCAATACATGTAATACATTAGAAGAACAGTGTATGAGAGCCCAAATGATCTCTTCATTAAATTCAGAAAAGGCTTTTGACAAACACACCACTTCATTATAAAATTCAACAGTAGGAGGAGCACATCTACATATAATAGAATATGTTATTGTAAGTAATTACCAACATAAACATTTTATATGGAGAAAGCTCAAGACAGTTCTTCTATAAATGGGAAAATAAAGGATACTCACTCTCTACATACCTGTTATATGTTATGCTTGAAGACTTATGTGTCAGTCTAAGATGATATGACATTCAAGGGATACAGGTAGGAAAAGAAATGTCATAGAATCCACATTACATATAATATGTATTTTAAACCAGAAAATTTGAACCAAGATTCTTATGCTTGGTGTTAAGTTTACTGCTAGTATCTCTTTCATCTATTGTACTGACTTTCCTTCCTTCATAACTAAAAATTTTTCTCAAATTTTTGTTTCCCAATTCATAGTGTCCCTCTATCTCAAATCTCTAATCAAAGAATGATAAACACCTATTGAATGCTGTGATAAGGAGAATTGCCATCTGCCATGGGTTATCCCTGTTAGTCCTTATCCAATGCAAAGTAGTGAGGCCTGAAATGATATAATCATTGACAATAAAGCTGGACTAACAATCTGAAGTTATATATTTTGTATGTATACTTGAGAAAATATTCACATAAATATGTAACTGTAACAATTATCAACTGGAGGTTATATTATTGATTTGAAGGTATGTGATGAGTTGGAGGATAAGTGGCAGGGATAATGTTAAAATGAAATTATATAATTATATTTAAAATAATTTACACTTAAAAATGATTTTTGAATTTCACATATAAACTCTGGTTATGATATTTTAGTTTGAAATAGAATTCTACCTTTCAGTCTACTTTGAAAATATAAATTTTATTCAGTAGGCCTTTTATCAATGTGGTGCTTTTGGGGGCACAGAGTTTCTCTGTGTAACTGCCCTGGCTGTCTAGTAACTTGCTCTGTAGTCCAGGCTGGCCAGGAACTCACAGAGATTTGCCTGCCTCTGCTCACAGAGTTCTGAGATTAAAGCCTCTGTGTCCTGAGTGCTGGGACTAAAGGCATGGGCCACCACTGTCCAGCTTGCTTTTTTGTGTTTTTGACTAGAAACTTAGTAGATATCTAAGACTTTTTGCAAAATACAGATTGTAATGCACTCTGGCCCCCATTCTTTGTCTGAATTCAAGTCAGTGAAGAATACTTTAAGAAAAAGTCAGACTGTGATTCACATCGAAGGGCCATCTGGGATTTTTCTATCAGTTAGTTACACTAGGACAGGACATAGTGAGGCCAAGATCAAGGTTTGCTTTGCTGGCAATTAGTTTTACAGAGGAGAAACCCATCCATCTTAATGTTGCAAAGGGCAACTTGGCCTAATTGACTCTATTGGCACTTTTTTTTATTGCCTAGACATATAATTTACTTTTCTCACCTTTCCTCTTTTTTGAGACAGGGTCTGTAACCATGTAGGCCTGGTTGGCCAGGAACTGAATATGTAGATCAGGATGACCTCATAACCATAGAGAATCACCTGCCTCTGCCCCTGCCTCTGCCTTTCAAATGCTGAGATGAAAGGCAAGTTTTTTATCAATTTAAGATATTCTTAGGCTACTGAAAAATTGAAAGACCTATAGATAGGCTGAGTGTCACTCTATTGGAGAAAAGTTATGTTGTGTCTCAGTATGTTAAGTGTCAGTTCACTTGTTCACATGTAAAATAGTGGTTTGGTTTAATTCAATCTTTGATTATTTTTAAATATAACAAAATTAATTCTTATAAGATAAATCTATCATATTGGAGTCTTACAAGACAAAAAAACCAACAGAACAAAAAAAAAGTCAAAGAATAGGCATAATAATCAAAGATCAACTTATTGTCATGCTCAATAATCCCATAAAACCATTAAATCAGAAGTCATAATTTTTACACAGAAAATTTGAATGAACCTGTGCAGTCCCTGTGTTTGTTGCTTCATTCTCTCTGAGTTCATATGAAATTCCCCCATGTTAATTTAGAGGACCTGGTTTTCTTGATATTTGCCATCCCTGTGGCTCTTACACTATTTCCACCTCCTCTTCTGGAGGGTTGCCTGAGCAATGGAGGGGAGGTATTCAATAGAAAGATCTCATTTAGAGTTGAGTGTTCAAGATCTCTGACTCACTGTAGAATTTCTGGCAGTATGTCTATATATTTTTGTATATTCTTTAGGAGAAATCTTCCCTGATAACATGTAAACAACACACTGACCTATGAGTATTACAGAATGTCATGAGGAGTCATTTTATTGCTACATTTTTCTTTCTTTAGATAAGTAGTATGTTGTAATATCCTAATTCAATGGGCTTTCTAGTATCAAGTTTATGATCATCAAAGAAACATCAGGTACGGTATCCATCTAGAGAAATAGCCTTAATTCAAATCAATTATTGGTACTTGCTCCATCAATCTTTGTTCCACCTTTGTCCTAACTAATCTTGCTGGCAGAATACCTTTGAAGATAAAGGCTGTTTGGGCTGAGTTGGCATAAGTTTCTGTTTAAAATACAGAAATTGTTCTTGTACCAAAGAAAATATGGGTTTATTGCTCTCTGTAGGCACTAGGCCAATGTCTTAATTTTCAATGATTTATATCATTATTGTCTTCAGTAATTAAACTTTATTTTCAGTTCACAGAGAGGAAGGGGTAGAACTGGCAAATGCCAGACATGTTTGGGTATATACTTTGGTCCACTTCGCTAACATTCAATTGTTTGGAACACAATTTTTATACTGAAATATGTTTTAGATCATAAGAGAGAGATATTTTGGACTCTGATTCCCCTATTATTTAGCAATGTTTTTTGATATTTTTCATGTATGTTTCTGGAAGTTCTTACTGAATTTGGTTTCAATGCTACCCCTCAAATGCCCATTAATTTTATCAGTCTCAACCTGTACTTCTGCCTAGAACCCCATCTCTATTCACCCTACGCTATCTATTCATACTTGTTTATTCTATTTCCCTTCCTAAAGCAGATATTTCTGTTTCATTTCCCTTGTGCTTCTACAGATTGTAGCTTTGTTATCATTGTCTTCATGGCTCTTATCCACTAATAAGTGGACCATGAGTGAGTAGAGTCAATAGCAGAATGTCTGATAAATGTCTGGGGATGAGATTGGGACATAGGACATGGGGACATGGATGCAGATTTGATAATGTGCAACTAGTGTCTTTGATTCTCTGGTAAGGATGGCCTCTGTTTGAAGAGAATTGCTGCTGTAGTTTCAAGTAGGAACAAATCAATGAAGTATGAGATAGAAATTTGGATGGGGAAATCTGTGTGATCCATTTTAAATTAGTACAGGAGGGAAGAAATGGCTTCAGAAGTTGTGTTTTCTTCCAGATCTGGGGATGAGTCTTGGGGGATAAATTTAGAAGAGCAGAGAAAAAGAAGAAAATCAGCAATTTTCCTCCCTGCTTCTCTTCCCAGTTTGGTTTCTGGGTCTTCGTTTCTTCTGGATTTGAAGTGAGGACAATGTAATCAGGAATAGAAGGAAGGTTCAGGGATTGGTTGTGGGATTCTCTGGCATAGGGAAGGATGAGGCTGCTGCTGTTCTGCTACAGAGCTTGGCCTGAATCTGTTACATTGGACTTGAAGAGCCATGTTGAGAGGTGAAGTCCTGGAGTTTACTTCTTACCTGGCAGGAGGGACTCTGGAGTTCCAGGGAATTTCTGCCAGAGTTGGGTGCTGAGATCAAGAAAGGCTGTGAAAAATGGTGTTAGAATTGGAAGATGTGTTTTAACCAATGGAGATGAAATCACAGGCATCAGGGAACCTGCAGCAGGTCATTTTATCAAAGCTAAAGATGGTACTGTGGGATTGGATTAAGAAAAGCAAAATTTGAGGTGAAGGTCTGCAGTTAGTGTATCTGCAGTTCTGGCTAGAGTTGCCTGTCAGTCTTAAATACTGTTTCCTGTCTCTTGTTTTCCATGGTTGTGCATGTTATGAATCATTTCATATCTTCTAATTCATAAAAAATCCTTTCCCCTCAATTGTAGCAGACAGTTTTGCTTACTAGAGTAGTCAGTATAGGCCCTTATTCTCTTTAGAAGTGCACTGTCCCTGGCTCTTTTGGTTAGTACCTTCTCCTCTGAAATAAGCTGTTACTCTAATGGGCTTTCCTTTATATGAGATATTTAATTCCCTTTGTCATATTTTATTTTATTTTTTATAATTTATTTAATTTTATTTTATGTGCATTGGTGTGAAGGTATCAGATCTCCTGGAACTGCAGTTACAGAAAGCTGTGAGCTGCCATGTGGATGCTAGGAATCGAACCTGGGTCCTCTGGGAAAGCAGCCAGTGTTCTTAACCACTGTGCCATCTCTCCAGCCGCCCTTCTTCATATTTTAATGCTCTTGTTTTGTTTTGTATATTAACTAGGGCTTGCTGTGTGGTATTTCTTTTTATATTTTTGTCTATTTGGTGTTGGAATGTTTCCAGTATCTAAAATGTTATGACTTTCTTGAGTTTGGCAAATTTGTCTTTCATGATCTTGGGGAAGATTTTATCTATGCCATTGAGGTAAGATTCTTATCTTACACACACACACACACACACACACACACACACACTATATATATATATATATATATATATTCATGTTACTATGGTGTTGATCATTACCTGTGTAATCTTTTTAGTTCTATATTTAAATATACAAATATATGTGTCTGTTTCTGATATGCAGTTAAATTACTCTTCTTGTTTTTATTGAGTTTTGATAGTATATTTACTATTTTTCTGTCTCACTTATAAAGGTTTATCTTGACTTTTCTAATTAGTTTCCTGTTGCAATTTCATTTTAGACTGAGTTCTCATCAATAAACCTATACTGTTTTTTAAATTTTTTTTGAGGCTGGACTGACTTCATTTATGTCTCTGTGGTCTCTTTCATCACTCAGGTTTTTTAGTTTCTCTTCATTAATTTTATTAAGCTGTTTGTCTCTGTCTAATTTAAGCACTTTGACTACTTTAATAGTGTTCATGATAGTTCTTCCATCTTCTGTATCATGGTAATTATGGATTGAAGAATACTTCTATGAGACTGGTAGACTTTGGGAACGGGGGTAAAATACTAGCTTTATTCTTTATAGTCAATGTGTGATTTTCTATTATTTTGATTAAACACCATTACCAGAAAATGTGTAAAATTAAGAGTTTCATTGGGCTTAAGATACCATGAAAATAAGACTCCATTATGCCGTGGGATGAAGTCAAGAGGCAGTAAATATTGTAGAAAGAACAGATAACATTCAAATGTCAAATTTCAAGTCAGCACCAGAAAGGAAACTAAAGATAGTGTGTAGTTCCTACATTTAAAGGTCCGAACTCAGTCCCACATTTTATGTATTAACATCATACTTCGAGTCAAATAATGTGGCTACATTAAAACAATGTTTAGGGAACATTGTTATTAAAACTATCATATAGAGTAATCATGTTCTTGTGATCAAAATTGGTCTTGTGAACTCCTTTGTAATTTCTGTGTCTTTTATGCACAATGAAGTCTTAACAGGCAACAATAAATACAGGGAAGCTTAGGTGTGAAGGCTACATATAGCATGGGTGGTGGGGTGTCAAGTAGGCACAGGGGATGGGCAGAATTACAAGATGGGCATCCCATGGTAAGGGTGAATGTAGGAGTATTCTGGACAGAGATTATCAGTCTAAATTTGGGCACATAGGGTAGAATACAGGCTAGAACCATGGATTGGTGAGGAAATGTAGATGAGGGGATATTGTGGAATCACCGGTCTGTAAAATGTATGTTGCCAGACTGGGATCAAAAGTGCTGATGATTTGCATGAAGGAGAATTGGGAAGTGTCCTGTGATCCCTTGCTAGTGATAGAATAATGTCAGGGCCCTTCATAGTGTTTGTAAGAGTTATCAGGACAGGTTGTAGTTTCTATCTTGATCATGTGTTCAGGAAATTACACAGAGTCAGGTGATTATAAATTACTTATGCAATTGTTTTGTGTAGATGAAAGGATACGCTAGCAACAACCTACTTACTCACTCTTATGGAGGATAGTAATAATACAGAACAGATGGCAGACATGATTGAGCAGTTCTGGTTTATGCTGTCTTTGTGGGAAAAAATGAGTTGGGGTGCAATCCAAGTTGCCCTGTTAAGGAAACGGGAAAGAAGTGGATTTTCACACGGAGGAGTAGAGTCAACAAAAAAAGTGTGATCTCTTGGATTATGATTGTGTAAGCAGAAAGAATCATAGCAGTGAATACAATAGATGTCTTCCTCACGCACATGGCAAGTGGGACAGAGCTCCAATATTTTTCTGAAATTGTTTTTTATGTTTGCGTGTTACATGACTTTATGAAGGTCAAGTATTACATGAATTTCTCTCATTTTTCATAAGCAAATTTATTTCTTACACCAAAACTTTGACAACTTCCTATATTACAATCTTGATATATTCCCCAGACAGCTGTCATTTTATGCATTATACTCTCATATAGTTTTCAAATAATTTTACAAATCAAGAGTGTGTTTCTTTTCATTTCTTTCAGCTCTGTCATTTTACCAGACCCAGGAGGTCTCACAACAGAAATACAAACAAGATTCTTTACAGGAAGAAAGAACAGGCTTATTCGAAACTATTGGTCTTGATATGTTACATACAAGGAAGTTCTGGGATTATCATGGTGACAACAGAGAATATGAGTCATGTTATCATGAGAGTGATGTTTATGACAAACATGCCGAAGGCATTATTTATGAAAAACATCAAGAACCTCTGGTGTGTCCAAAGAGATCATACTCTGTGTCAGTTACAAGTTCAGAATCAAATGATTATATGGAAAAATATTCACCCCAAGCATGGGCACCTGGCTATACTCTACATGGATATGTGAAAACTTCACAAGGGGACACACAATGTAACACTTCAAATTCTTTGCAACACTTTTCAAGTGTTGTGCAATTAAATGATACTCCAATAGTCCCTGAAGAAAGGAGTTCTTTAAGCACAGAAAAATATTTGAATTGTCAGCAGTGTGATATTTCCTATACTCAAAATTCAGTAGAGGTTCCTGAACAATTACTTCCACTATTTGAAAACCTCCACAATTTACATCAACATAAATATTTTAGGAATGAAATGTGGCATAATATGTATCATAAGGATAGAAGTTGTGAAAATTCCAATGTATTTAGTGATGTTGATAATGACCTTGCTAAGTTTTCTTTGGTAAATAATTACCAGAATACTCAGTTTGAAATACCTTTTAATGGAAAGAACTCATGGACTTACTCTACTAATGATGTAATTCCTAGTAATTCTCACATAAATACTTGTTCAACAGTTAATCATTTTGAAAACCATGAACATCAGAAAGTTTTTCATAAGTACTCAAACGCTTCTTTGCAAAAACATGAACATAGCCAAGAGAAGCACAGGAAAAGCAAACACCATTACCAAATTCTTAATGAATTCTCAAACTGTATTCAGAATAATGGAACTAGTACTCAGGAAATTTATGAGAGACTCAGAGGTGATGCATGCAAGAAGGTAACAATCAAATCCTCAAATCTGGAGATGGATAATATGAAGCATACAGGAATAAAATTTTGCCAGATTAAAGAATGTGATAAATTCTTTGATTTCAATTCAAATATCATTCAGAATGATTCAAGTCACACTGCAGAAAAGAAACCATACAGATGTAATGATTGTGGAAAGTCCTGTAGAAAACTCTCATACCTTCATATTCATCACAGAATCCATATGAGAGAGAACCTTTATAAATGTGATGAATGTGGAAAATCCTTTAGGAAAAGTTCACCCCTTAATGTTCACCACAGAATCCATATAGGAAAAAAACCTTATAAATGTGAAAAATGTGGAAAATGCTTTACTAGGTGCTTATTACTTCATGTTCATCAGAGAATCCATACTGGAGAGAAACCTTATATATGTGATGACTGTGGAAAGTCCTTTAGTAAGTCCTCCAGTCTTCAATGTCATAGGAGAATCCATACTGGAAAGAAACCTTATAAATGTGATGACTGTGGAAAATCCTTTGTTCATTCTTCCAAACTTCAATGTCATAGGAGAATCCATACTGGAGAGAAACCTTATAAATGTGATGAATGTGGAAAGTCTTTTGTTAATTCCTCCAAACTTCAATGTCATAGGAGAATACATACTGGAGAGAAACCTTACAAATGTGATGATTGTGGAAAGTCCTTTGTTCAGGCCTCCCATCTTCAATATCATAGAAGAATCCATACTGGAGAGAAATCTTATCAATGTGATGACTGTGAAAAGTACTTTAGAGATGAATCATCTCTTCATGTTCATCAGAGAATCCATACTGGAGAAAAACCTTATAAATGTGATGAATGTGGAAAGTCCTTTGTTCAATTCTCCCATCTTCAATGTCATAGTAGAACCCATACTGGAGAGAAACCTTATAAATGTGATGAATGTGGAAAGTCCTTTGTTCAATTTTCCCATCTTCAATGTCATAGGAGAATCCATACTGGAGAGAAACCTTATAAATGTGATGAATGTGGAAAGTCCTTTGTTAAGTCCTCCCATCTTCAATGTCATAGGAGAATCCATACTGGAGAGAAACCTTATCAATGTGATGACTGTGGAAAGTACTTTAGAGATGGATCATCTCTTCATGTTCATCAGAGAATCCATACTGGAGAAAAACCTTATAAATGTGATGAATGTGGAAAGTCCTTTGTTAAGTCTTCCCAACTTCAATGTCATAGGAGAATCCATACTGGAGAGAAACCTTATAAATGTGATGACTGTGGAAAATCCTTTGTCCAGTCAGCCAATCTTAAATGTCATAGGAGAATCCATACTGGAGAGAAACCTTATAAATGTGATGACTGTGGAAAATCCTTTGTCTGGTCAGCCAATCTTAAATGTCATAGGAGAATCCATACTGGAGAGAAACCTTATCAATGTGATGACTGTGGAAAGTACTTTAGAGATCGATCATCTCTTCATGTTCATCAGAGAATCCATACTGGAGAAAAACCTTATAAATGTGATGAATGTGGAAAGTCCCTTGTTAGGTCCTCCCATCTTCAATATCATAGGAGAATCCATACTGGAGAGAAACCTTATCAATGTGATGACTGTGAAAAGTACTTTAGAGATGAATCATCTCTTCATGTTCATCAGAGAATCCATACTGGAGAAAAACCTTATACATGTGATGAATGTGGAAAGTCCTTTGTTCAATTCTCCCATCTTCAATGTCATAGTAGAACCCATACTGGAGAGAAACCTTATAAATGTGATGAATGTGGAAAGTCCTTTGTTAAGTCCTCCCATCTTCAATGTCATAGGAGAATCCATACTGGAGAGAAACCTTATAAATGTTATGACTGTGCAAAATGCTTTAGGCATGGCTCTTCTCTTCATGTTCATCAGAGAATCCACACTAGAGACAAATGATAGAAATATTAAAAATGTATTGTCTTATACCCTTTGCTTTCTATTAATGTTCATCAGAGAACTCACATCTGAGCCAAGCCTTATAAATGTAAAGAAGGTGAAAATTTCTTAACCAAATCTTCAACACTTCATCTTCCCTGAACTCATTCTAAAGAAAATATTTACAAATATGAAGAATGTGAAAAAATACTTCTCATGAGCTCTCACCTTAGAAGACATCAGAAAAAATTATAAGAATCTTAAAAAATTCTATAATAATTATTAAATTTATTTTAGTATCATTATATTTATTCAATAAAATTTCCTTCAAAAATGTGTGGAATATACAAAATCTTTGATCAATATTCACTCCTGATTCAATATCACAAACATCACTTTAGGAAGCCCTACCGTTGATGTGAATTTGGAAAAGTTAATTCAGGAGTAGACATTATGCTTATTGAAAAATTTGCTATGGATATTGTTTTATTAATCTATCAACTCATTAATTTCAAGGAGTACTTGTTTGAAAATACTAAAGCAAGAGCAATGTGAAACAAGAATTTTTGCTAATAGATGATTATTGACTACAATAGAAAGTCCAAATGGCTACATAACATTTTTTGCAATTTGTTGATGATATTGTCTTTTGTGTGAAATTATTATATTCTATATATTCTATATCATTATTATATTCCCAGTATTTTAGCTTTTGTAGATTGTATATTAATGATTGTTTTTAACTTCATATTGATTCCCTGTTTTTACAAGCCCAAATAAATGTAGTACACTTTCTGTTGATTTTTATTTATTTTGATGAGATGAATCTTCATTTACTGTGAGGATGCCATAATGAAGATTGAATGTTCCAGAAATGACAGTGATAATAAAAACATATAATTAAAAATAGGTTCTATAGAAAACTGTACCAGTGGAAATAAGCTTATGCAAATAGCAATATTATGAAATTGCAAAGGAAGGAGACAACAAGATTATTTTAAGGAAATTATGTCTCTATTTTCACATTGAGATAAATTAATGCTTGATCCCCCTGGTTCCTACAATCCTTTTTCTCTCTATTCTAGGAACCCACAAGTCTTAACCAGCAAGCAGGGAGCCTTCATGGAACCAAACTCCACCCTCTACACATATGTAACATATTTGTAGTTTGTCTATTTTTGGAACTCCTTACAATGGGGGGAGGGTCTATTCCTAATTCTTTGGTTGGTTCTTTAGAGCCTATTCCTCTTACTGGATTGTCTTTCTTAGTTAATTGCAAGGGGAGGTTCTTAGTCTTACAGCAAATTTATATGCCATGCTTAGCCTATGTACGTTGGAGGCTGGCAATTTTCTTATCAGAGACAGAGGGGGAGTGGAATACAGTGTGGAGGGAAACTAGGAAGGTAATTGGAGGAAAGGAGGGAGGGGAACATGTGATCAGGATGTAAAATAATAAATTATTAAATTCTTAGAAGAATAAAGAATACAACCACACAGACAAAAACAAAGAAAAGATGTTGTTTGTATATTGACTACCGATGAGTATCAGTGTAGCTTAGCCATTTTTAAAATTCCTAATATTGTGACATTTTAATACAAGTCTTCATTTTTTATCACCTTAAAGTATAAAAGTATTTTTGTTGCTTTTTCATAAGTATAATTTTGTTCCTGTTATGAATTTTCATGTAAATATCTGATATTTCTAATGATCTGTGATGACCCTTGGTAAAGGGTCTTTGGACCCCCCAAATGAATATGATCCAGAGGTTGAGAACTGTGGCTGTATGGTTTCTATAAACTGATTATGTAGAGAGATACACATATAAGCAAATATAAGAAAGATGTAACTTATTCTTTGAATACTGTTAAGTGATTTCAAGCTAGACCCCAGAGAGCCTAGTATTTTTGCACACATCAACAAAATTGACAAAAGGACTCCTCAAGTAACCTACAAATGCTTTGCAAGACCTAAAATGAGTGTTCTATCCAAGTAAATTAAAATGTTGGATCCCCATGGCAGCTGAATTTGATTTCATAAATTGCTTTGAGTTTAGTAATATAAAGTAAAGCTATCTATATGTCACAGAAAAATCATCCAAACCTTTAAACTTTCAAAGTTATTCATTTCATAGCAAAAGAAATACAAATGCCCCAGTATGATCCAATATAATTATGACATACATGATCTTTTCTTACAGAACTTAAACCTGAAATATATCATATATCCTCACCCACAATTATTTTTATTGAAGAACATTGTCACTCTTTAATGATTTCAAAGAATGTTGTGGAGTATAAGTTGAATGAATATTTATACTTAATATTAAAGATAGGTATCCTTAATATCACAAAACTTCACTGAATATTTCCTTAATCTAACTCCATATCTCATATTGTAGAATACACCATGCTGATTTTAGCAATCAGTCAATGTCATATTGGAGCTTCAAGATTCTGAAAATAAAAATTTTTTTTTATTTTTTATTTTTATTTATTTTTATTTTGCAATACAATTCAGTTCTACATATCAGCCACGGATTCCCTTGTTCTCCCCCCTCCTGCCCCCTCACCTTCCCCCCAGGCCACCTCTCATTCCCACCTCCTCCAGGGCAAAGCCTTCCCCGTGGACTGAGACCAACCTGGTAGATTCAGTCCAGGTAGGTCCAGTCCCCTCCTCCCAGGCCGAGCCAAGTGATCCTGCATAGGCCCCAGGTTTCAAACAGCCAACTCATGCAATGAGCACAGGACCCGGTCCCACTGCCTGGATGCCTCCCAAACAGATCAAGCCAATCAACTGTCTCACCCATTCAGAGGGCCTGATCCAGTTGGTGACCCCTCAGCCATTGGTTCATAGTTCATATGTTTCCATTCATTTGGCTATTTGTCCCTGTGCTTTATCCAACCTTGGTCTCAACAATTCTCGCTCATATAAACCCTCCTCATTCTCGCTAATTGGACTCCCAGAGATCCACCCGGGGCCTAGTCATGGATCTCTGCATCCAGATCCCTCAGTAGTTGGATGAGGTTTCTATCATGACAATTAGGGTGTTTGGCCATCCCATCACCAGAGTAGGTCAGTTCGGGCTATATCTTGACCATTGCCAGCAGTCTGTTGTGGGGGTATCATTGTGGGTTTCTGTGGGCCTCTCTAGCACTTTGCTTCTTCCTATTCTCATGTGGTCTTCATTTACCATGGTCTCCTATTCCTTGTTCTCCCTCTCTGTTGTTGATCCAGCTGGGATCTCTCACTCCCCCAAGCTCTCTTTCCCTTGACCCTCGCCCTTCACTACCCCCACTCATGTCTAGGCTGTTCATGTAGATCTCATTCCATTTCTCTGTCATTGGGCGATCCCCGTGTCTTTCTTGGGTTCCTGTTTTCCAGGTAGCCTCCCTGGTGATGTGGGTAGCAGTCCAGTCATCCTTGTTCAACATCTAGAATTCTCCTATGAGTGAGTACATACCAAAAGTTGGAGCTATATTCATAACTCAGGCTGCATTTCTTCTCTAATGAAAGTTCTATTTGTTAAATAAGAAGTACATCTAATTTGTTCATTTCATTACCTTTGTTCCCTTATTTTGAAGCAAAGGTTTGATTGTTCTCAACATATAAGTGAATTCTTGTAGTAAAAATAAAACTTCCACAAGTGAAAACATTAACAGAAAACTCAGTAAGTAAAAGAAATACTGATTCTGTTACACAGTAAGGTGATTCCAACAGAAATCCTCAGGGAATTAAGTGCATGTGGTATGTTCATGTGGGTATAGATAGGTATGTGTATACCTATACTATCATATAAAATCACATAAGATCATGAGCATTGAAGATCATCTCAAATGAAGAAAAGCTTATTTGAACCCTTGCCTGTGTTATTTCATTCCAAGGATACTTGGCTCAATTTCTATTCTTATGTCTTGGTACAGAATTTAATAGATCATGGAGCATATGGACAAAAGACAACTCACCATGTAGAAGCCATTAGATCTATGCCATCCTCATGGATTGAGCCACTAATTAGCTCCTAAACTTCTGGTCTCATTATTAGGCTCCTCCTAATCACAACCACCTCCGACTGTTATAGAAAAGCAGAAAAGGCATCGGAACCACCACTTCTCTCAGGTTATTCCACTGCCTCACTTTTTGGGACCCTCAATTCTGTCTGTTCTGTTTTATTGTTTTCTATTTTGTCTCCTTCATATTTATCTCTATTGTAATAAAGATATTATCATCCTGACTGATTACTATTATTTTTATTAGCTTATTTTTGAACAGACTTATTTTTCCTCTAAACAGCGTTGACATCATCAAGCAGTTGTCTTAGTGTCCAGCAAGTGTTCTGGGGTTTCTCTCATGCAATGCCACTTGTACTATAAGTATGAATCTTGTGAGCATTAGTAGACTTCTTCATTGATCATGAGTGGAGAGTGTGTGAAACACAGCCAAAATCTACTGACTTCTCATAACTTATGTTGTTCTCTCTGTTTCTCGTGGTCACATTGTGAATTGGGTATGATCTGGATTCAGGAAGTCATATTCAAAGACCTGAATCACACAGAGAAGTCAAAATGGAGGATTTTTTCCCTTGACAATAGATACTACAGATCACACCTTTGTGGGAAAGCAGTGGGCTCCTTAAGTTCAACAATTCAACAGTATAGAATAGGGTAAGGGGCTTCAGTTTTATTAATGTTGTGTGTAGACTTGTTTTGTTTTGTGTGTGTGTGTGTGTGTGTGTGTGTGTGTGTGTGCGTGTGCGTGTGTGCTTCTGTGTTGTAGCTCCTTGCCACAGTGTGAAAAGAATTAGCTCTGACTTTAGAAAATGTTGGTTTTGTTTAACAAGTGATTTTGTCACATGTTAAGGAGAAGTGTCATTATGGAACAAGTTTTGTCAGCAATACTTGTTCTTCCCTTAATTGTGTCAATTAAGTGGAGTAGTTGAATACTATGGTGCAAGGAACTGATGGGTCTCTACGCTAAAGTATAGGCTTGAATAATGTAAGACTCTGCTCACTGCATATGTACTTTACCAGGTGTCTGATTGTAATCATATGCAAACTTGTTTATGTATAGGCATGGAGGCAAATTGTTTCTTTTTCTTGAAATTTCAAGGAAAATACACAGTACTTTCCATTTCCAATGTGCCCCAAACAAGTTCAGATGACTTTTTTTCTGAATGTTGTAGTAATAATTGGAGTCAACAATAAAGAGAAACTTGAAGGAAAAAGGGAGGAAAAATTTATGACAAATAGATGGTTCCTGTCTTAAAAGTGACCTCTAACCTCAGTTTGAAAAAGGTGCAGATCCCAGTTTATTAGGAGAAAGAGGCAGCATTTAACTCAAGCCTAGTGGAGTATATGTTTCTCATGCTCTCAGAGTGTTTCTCGGCCATATGTCCATGAATGGAAACATGTCTATTTCAGGACAACACATCTATTCAATTTGTGCCAGATATATATTTTCCTTAATCTAGAATTAATAATCACAGGTATAGAACCTCATGATAGAAGCATGAATAAAGAAGGTATCTTTTCACTGCCCAGGCAGACACCTCACCTAATCTCAAGGAGTCTCATGAGCCTTCTGCAGGTGTGGAATTGGTACACTAGAGTTAGAGACTAGATAATACCATTCAACTAATAACCATGCAATTCAGATCCCAGATTTGTCTTGTAGGAAGCCATTAGATTGCAGGCAGTTACCAAATAAATTTCTGAGAAAATACAGGCAAATTAACATAGTTGTAATTTGTTATGCTTGCTGTGAGTAAGGAGAAGCACATGGCTGGTGTTATTTGTTATAAATATGCTTCTATTTCTCTAAATGGATTACATTTAATTTTACCCCCAATTTTCTTCATTCCTCCTTCTCTGGGTTCCAGTCTGTTTTCTTTGTGCAGAGTCTTGATATATACATCTTGAATGTGGTGAGAGGTTTAATCATTTGTGAAGGAAGTGGTTATGCTTCAGAATTCTATACCCAAACAAGGTCATTGTATCTTCTTCAGTTTAGGAGTAGTTTCTCTTTAACCCTGTTTAGAGCTTTTGAAAATTTGACTTTCCTTCTAGTGAGAGGAATTAGTGTTCATTAGAATCCCATTGAAAAAATATGCATAGTCTGTAGGAACTGAAAACTGAACATGCAAATTTAAGCAGCACCATGGAGTTCCTGTGCATTCTTCATTTCTGCACAGACATGCATGTCATACAGCTCTGATTCTAGTAAATACCTTACCTTAGTGCCAGAAAAAGACAAAAAAAAATTTTGTTTAGATAATTCCAAATATTAATGGAGAGTCTGAGTAATTACAATGCAATTAATGTAGAAAACAAAGATAAACTGAGTATGTGTGCAGATATTTATGTGGTCAATGTCACTTCCAGGGAGTGTTCCACAAATTACGTTTATTGTCACTATTGATATCTGATAAATTTCCAACAAAAACAATGAAGTTCAAGGATGGAATTCAGTGTTTTTCACTAAAATCTTAAGGTATTAGAGTGTTCTTTGGAGCTCACATATTGTAAAGAATTCCACTTGGTTCTCCTCATTTTTCTTTCTTTTATCCCTTTTCCTTCCTTCCTTCCTTCATTTCTTTTTTTGATTTTTAAGAGAAGAGTTTCTTTGTGTTGCTTTTGGACCCTGTCCTGGAACTCAGTTTGTAGACCAGGCTGGCCACAAACACACAGGGATTCATCAGGCTCTGCCTCCTGCATGCTGGGATTAAAGGCATTTGCCACCACCGCTTGTCTCCTCATTTTTCACCCATAATTACTTAATAGTGTTCCTGGGTGAAGTAATGTCATTGTGAAAATAAATTTGTGAAAAAATTTAATCATGACTCTCACTGAAAAGTTGCAGAACCTTAATATTATAAATTGTATCATGGTAACCAATGGGAAAAGTCAGTGGAGACTTTAGAGGGGAATACATTGCCTTCATGCTGCTTGGACATAAGCAACTAGATTTCTTTACCCAATTGAAGAATTACTTTCATGTGCGACTACCTCACAGATGCTGTTTGTTATCCTCCATGGAAGCCTCATTTGGCTTTAATCAACCACCCCAGAGAAAGAGAATATGAGGATCCTTAATGATTCTCAATGTCAGCTGTGCTCAGCCTTAACTTGAAATACCAACCTGGCTCTGGTAGCTATAGCAAGTCAATTTAATCATGCTGCCAAGTCTGTACTAAAGTCTTTCATGCTGGCCAAACAGCCTACCTACCTAATGCATGAGAGTTGAACTTATCATTTTCTCTGCCTCTGGGAGCTCATGTTGTTCTACATCTCTGCTCTGTTATAGTACACGTAGTGAGCTTTTTGATTCTGCCTTCCAGTATCTTGGTGTGGTAGAAAGTATATGGGGCTTTTCCTGCTTTGAAATCAAAATATTATCAGAGAGGTAAAATTTTGAGATAAAGTTTCTTGAGAGGATCTACACAGAAGGGGGAGAGAGATGGCATTTTCTCAGGTAAATGTATGAATGGAGTGGATGTGAGACATATTGACTGTTTTACAAATGCTTCTTTTGCTGTGATCTCAAACCTTTACATTACCTTTCAGTTTCTATAAACCATTATTTTTCTTTTTCTGAAATGGTTGTCAAGTTGAAGTCTTTTGAATGCATGTCCCACATATGCTGCTTTCCACTGTTTTCTCACCATTTCATTTTTTAGCATAAATTCTCTGAGTTAATGCATAATGTAACCTTCTGGTAGACAAAAAGAACATGTCCTACTGAGAGTAGAGTTGAGACATTTCACATGAATGAGAAAGAAGCCATGTTCCATGATCATTTTGCCCAGGTATCCATTTGCTCAATGTAGGCTTTTCCAAAAAGGAGGCACTGTGAAAAAGGATAACATGTCTTCTTTCAATGTATAATGTTTAAAGTAGTATTGTTATGAAAGACATACTGTGTTATATACTAAGATGAAATGTTTAAATGCAATACAAATTTCCAAGTGGAATTTGCCAGTTATAAGGTTTTATGAAATTATCACATCAGGCATATTTCCATTTTCTGTTTTGTGACTGGATTCAAAGAGTCTATTCTATCATTTCTTTTTGTCTGCTACTAACATTACAATGAACTTGCAATGCCCCTGTGTTGTGATGACACCTGCTAACAATCAATCCCCTGGGAGTACGTGTAACATTACATCTCATGGTTATATAGTACATTTTTTTGAACAAATGAACAAATGGAGACCTTGTAGGTACTTATTATAATCCTGTGGATTTCACAAACAATGGAAAAGTCTCAATAAGATAAATTTAGGTTATTGAAATGTCTTCTTAACAACCAAGTGTACTAAATTGAGTGCAGGGATGGCATTATTTAAATACAATATTTGCAAGTGAATCCAAAAGGTTTTTCACTGTTTAAAATAAACGTAAGAGAGAATCTAATCATTTGCCTCACTGAAATACTATAAAATGATGTAATTTTAGAAAGCAACATGGAAAGTAAAGGGAATACCTCATGGGAGACACTGTTGAGGTATCAATTTTTTACTCTGCCTTGCTTGCAAGCAAGTATATTACTTACCCAGGGTGAGAAATAATTTCAGTTGAGGCTATCCCTCAGATTCCATCCACTATTTCAAATACAGGAGTCAGTTATGTTTTAATTAATGATCTCAGTAAAATGGAATGTGAGGAAGGGGTCTGTACAACTTTGTACAGCTGTGTTCAGACTCAATTTAAAGCAGGGCACTGACACCACTTACCCATGTGATATAGATTTCCAGGATCTGAAGGAGTAAAGGACCCCTTCAAGGCAGGAAAGACAAAGCTAAGTTTCGGTCTGCCTGTAAAAGTTCAATGTTTCTGCATCTCTGCTGTGGCGCAAGGCTCCAATTGCAATTTTTTTAACCTGCTTTTGGATCTCTGTGCTGTGGGATGTATGGCAAATGTGTTGCTAATTAATCAATAAAACACTGATTGGCCGTTACTAGGCAGGAAGTATAGGCTGGGCAAGGAGGAGAATAAAGCTGGGAAGTGGAAGGCTGAGTCAGAGAGACACTGCCAGCCGCCACGATGAGAAACAGCTTGTGAAGATGCCGGTAAGCCACGAGCCATGTGGCAAGGTATAGATTAAAGGAAATGGATTAATTTAAGCTATAAGAACAGTTAGCAAGAAGTCTGCCACGGCCATACAGTTTGAAAGCAACATAAGTCTCTGTGTTTACTTGGTCGGGTCTGAGAGGCTGTGGGACTGGCAGGTGAAAGAGATTTACCCTGACTGTGGGCCAGGCAGGAAAACTCCAGCTACAAATGGCGCCCAACGTGGGGCAAGAATTTCCACCTAAAACCTGAGAAAAGATTCTAAAACGGAGCTAAAAACAGTTCCTAAATGTCTCTCTCAAATGAGCGGCAGCTGCTGGTTTGAGCTACTTGTGGGTTCCTAGCATACGCCCTGTGGCAGGAATGAGGCTTCTCTGCAAGTGGCACATTAAGCTGCATGGTGGATTTAGACCTTGCTGGTACAAAACAAAAGAAAGAGGTTTCTGGGCTACATGCTGCTTGGATAAAAGCATAGACCCACGATAGCTCCCAGAGCTGGTGGTAAACGTAGCCATGTTGGGAAGCTGAGGTGGGCAGAGCCAGCAGCCACAGCTGCTGCAGTTTAAAGCAATAGATTCACAATAAGACAGATTCAGATGTAATAGTTTACAATGTGTATAAAAGATACGTACGCTTGAAAGAGACAAAAAAGGTGATATATAGAGTTATAGAAACAAATACATAGTTTTAAAAAATAAAGTCATTAAAGAGACAGTAAAGGTAGTATAAAAAATAAGCCACGTAAAAATGGATATTACACAGAGAATCTGGATTGTGTTGTCTTTGGGAATTTTAACTGCAGAAAAACATTTGATTGTAAAAGCTGTTGAGTCATGCCAAAATGTATATTTTAAAGATATCTTGAATTCAAAATTTGAATATAAGGATATGTTACTTTGGAAAGGAGACTCTGCTTTTGTTTCCACAGAAAGCCAGAGGCTATGGATTTGTTCAAGATTAAGATACATCAGGTTTGACCAGCCAAGACCCCCTGAAAGGTCTCTGATGACACCATGGCCCAGATGATCCAACATCCAGAATGGTTTGAAGGCATCTGGCTCAGACGATACAGCCTCATGGACTATTCCATAATTCTAAAATTTTCTTTGTTTCCCCATAAGATACAGCGCCCCCTTCCAGCAGGAAGCAGTAAGAGAAGCTACGCCCAAATTCCCAAATTATATGTAATTTTACTTTGTTAAGGTTAAAACCTTCCTTTTTGAAAAAAAAAAAGGGGAAGTGCTGTGGGATATATGGCAAATGTGTTGCTAATTAATCAATAAAACACTGATTGGCCGTTGGCTAGGCAGGAAGTATAGGCGGGGCAAGAAAGAGAATAAAGCTGGGAAGTGGAAAGCTGAGTCAGAGAGACACTGCCAGCCGCCACGATGAGAAACAGCTTGTGAAGATGCCGGTAAGCCACGAGCCATGTGGCAAGGTATAGATTAAAGGAAATGGATTAATTTAAGCTATAAGAACAGTTAGCAAGAAGCCTGCCACGGCCATACAGTTTGAAAGCAACATAAGTCTCTGTGTTTACTTGGTCGGGTCTGAGAGGCTGTGGGACTGGCAGGTGAAAGAGATTTACCCTGACTGTGGGCCAGGCAGGAAAACTCCAGCTACATCTCTGAGTGTGGAATGCAGGTGCTGCAGCCTTTCACACAGAATAGTTTCAGAAAGGTGAAACTTTAAGATAAACTTCCTGACAGGATCCATTAAGAAGGGGAGGGACAGATGGCATGTTCTCAGGTAAATTCATGCACAAGGATGGGATGGTTTGACATTCCACACATAAATGCTTCATTTGCAGAGCTCTGAACCTTCACTATAATTCCTCACTAGAGGAAAACTATGTTTTTATGTTTTATTATATTTCTAATATAAATTTTTTATTATCAGTCATCTCCGTTCCACATTCTGCTTTCTACTCTTTCCTGCCTCTTTTATTTTCCAGTGTGACCTAACTACATCAGTTAATGACCTGAAATATTTATAAATTTTCTGATATTAGATATGACTATTGAAAGAAAATCCATACTGAGCACAATTTCAGACATTATTTATCACTGAGAAGAGGTGCATATTTCATGAAATGTTTAGATGTTGAGTACTTTGATTCCATGAAAAAGTTACAATGTCCTTCCTCTTAATATATAACTTTTGAAAATTGCAGATTACTGATAACACAGAGAATTCTATAGTTAAATGCTCTTTCCTTGGGCAAATAACTCAAATGATCATAACAAAGAGAAATTGAATTTTTACTTCAGAGTCCATTGACATTCAAGGATGTGACTATCAATTTCTCCAAGGAGGAATGGGAATTCCTGGACACATCTCAGAGGGATTTATACAGAGAGGTCATGTTTAAGAACTACAGCAACCTGGATTCTGTAGGTGAGAATAAATTCTTTCATATTGCTGCTTAGCCCTATGAATGCCTAGTAACTTGTATTAGTCCTTGAATTGCTTTCTATCAATGAATCTGAGCTGCCAATTATTATTAGATATTGTTGAGTGTAATATTTATTGAAAATGTTCTTAATCTAAATGTTCTTTAATTTAGCAAATACTCCCTTAAATCCAATTTTTTTGCAGTCACTCAGTAGCAATAATGTGTGAATACAGTCTGATTCCCACAGTTTTATTTTTGTAATGGCATAATGTATACAAAGTTGAATGTATACACAATTAAAATTATTGATTGCTTTAAACTCTATAACCACTGTCAAGTATGGATTAATAAAACTTCACTTATGAGTCTTTCCTTATGTAACTTGATATCCACTGAGTACAAGCCCGTGCTAGAACTCAACTCTTTTCCCCATCATACAAAAAAATTATCATGTCTCTTCTAATTCACAGGCCTTTCTGTATCAAAACCAGAGGTAGTCACGTGCCTTGAGCAGAACAAAGAGCCCTGGATCCTGAACATAGAGGAAGCAGAAGGTAGAGAATCAGGTAAGGTGGAAGGAAACAATGGTTTATGTATAAAGTACAAAACAAAAAAAAAATGGAACCATAACTGGAGTGGGATTAGCCCAGCTCCTCACTCAAAGCAATGCCTGAGAATTTCATTTGGAATTGTGAACTAGGATTGAGAACACAGAAAATTTTACATGATTTTCCCTCATTTCATCGGAAGAGTGATTAGATGAAATTTATTATACCAATAGTAATTTCACAATGTATGTGGGGCTTTATTTTGTATTCCAATAAATGTCTGAATTTGTGTCCTGATTGTCAGTGATTCTAAGGTTTTTTTGAAATTTTTAAACATTTTGATATTATATCTGGATCAACATAGTTTTTTTTTCTTTTAGCTCCTTGCCTACCATCCCTGTATGACACTAACCCATTGTCATGATTCCTGCACCATGTCTCATTCCCTCTATCAAAGAAAGAACATAAAATACATAAAAAAAATCAAGGAATATTTGGGCTGGTCAATTGTTTCTGAACACAAGACTTTGAATATGATTGATATGCCCTAGTGTTACTCATTGAAAAACCGATTTTGTTACTCCTGGAAGCTAAGGACTACACATACATTCTTGTCACAAATTTTGACTTTGGGCCTACTTTTCACTTTAGAAGCTGAGATTTTGTTTGACTTGGGCTTCTGTGGAGTTTGGCCTTGCTGTCACAGACTTGGTGATTTATGGCCCATTGTTCCTATAATGTTTGTAAATTTCTTCCCTAAATTCATTTACCATTTCTAGTCTCTATGTTCTCTCAGCATATATTTATTCATAGGTACCTAAACCTTTATGCAAGGGTTAAGATAAAAGAATCCTAGAGAGGGCTCAGTTCTCCAAAATCTCCTAATTAAGCTTCTCCAATGAAGGATGAGTGATGCACAAATATATGTGTATAACATTATAGGATTAGTTTAATGCCATGTTCATTAAGCAGAAAAATAATCATTTTTTATCTTGAGCCCATGATCAATTTGGTCTCAGTTTCTTGTCTGCAATACTAGTGTCAGGTACAGGTTCAAACAATGGAGTGGGATTTAAGAAAATCAAATGCTGGTTAATGATTGTCAACACAGTTGTTCCAATTTTGTGCATTTCTTTCATGCCAATGAGAATATTCAGTCACATGGTACGTAACGATGAAAGACTGATGAGTACTTTTCTTCTCATGTAGCATATATGACACTATGAACATATTTGAGTTGGGTTGAAGTGTTCTGTTGAACACATGTTTGATATCTTCTCACTCCATTTTTTAAATATATGAGCCTTTTTACTGAGTTTTTGATGATTATTACAAAAGTGATACCTGCTATGTTTGGGTATAACACCAGAAAACAATGCAACCCATTACTTGTACAGGAGGCTTTATTTGTTGGCACATGATTTCAAGTTTGGGTATTGGCTACACCATCATACAGTAAAGACATTTAAAATGTTTTTTGATATTCACTTGTTTTAACAAGCTTCCACAGAAGTACAGTTGTCTATGTTTCTTTAAAAGAAGATTTCTTTGTGAACCAGAGACATGAAAATGATTCCCTGCAAATCTGATTACCAGAGGGCTATTACCAGGACACAGACAGTGGAAAGAGGTTTCTGAGAACTACCATCTAATCATATTCATGCCACATATATAGTCAATAAATATATAAATATGTTTTTAAGATTATCAAGAAAAGGACTGTAATCTTAGTTATTCTTCTTTGTATTTACTCTTCTACAGTACTCTAACATCACTTTCATGACTTAATACTGTTTTAATTTCTCATTCCTTTTAATAGTGCTGTTTTTAATTACTCCTTTTGTGGAAAAAAACCTACATCCCCATTGGCTCCATGTTAGTTACCTAAACTCTATACAAAATATAGAGAACAAAATCTTAAAAGCTAGCATCTACAAATTTGAGAAAATATGCAGTATTTGTCTTTCTGGATTAAGTCACTTATTATAATTTTTTTCAGTTTTACTCATTTACCTACAATATGTGTAATATAAAAAAAGAGTTTCTCAGCGTATAACCTACCAAAGATAAATCAAGTGAATAAAGAATTTATCATGACACATGTTAATTAATAATTAAAAAAACAAACTCAACTTAAGAAAATGAGATGGATTCAGGACAGAATTCCACCAGAACATTAGAGAAAAACTAACATCAATCCATTTATAGTTATATGACAAAAGGGAAACTTTCCATTTCAAGAATATCTCAAAATAATTATCTACTAGGATCAAGGTGACATCATCCAAAAGATGTTAATAGGAAACAATATAAGTAAATAAAGACACATAATGTATTAGGAGAACAAACTATATGAAACAGACCAAATGGTCTCTTCAATAAATGCAGAAAATACTTTCATCAAAATAAAACATCCCTTCATTATAAAACTTCTACAGTAGGAGGAATATATCCACAAGTAATAGAATATGTTTACTGCAAGTAATTACCAACATAATCACTAAATTGAGAAAATGCAAAACATTTTATAACTGGGAAAATAAAGGAAACTCACTCTCTCCATACCTGTTATATGTTCTGCTTGAAGTCTTAAGTGTTAGTCTAAGATCATATGAAGTTCAAGGGGATACAGAAAGGAAAGAAAAAAAGTCATAGTATCCTTAATACATAATATTTATTTTATACCAGAAAATTTAAATCAAGATTCTATTGAGTGGTGCTAAGGTTATTGCTCATTTCTGCATCACTTTTTGTACTGACTTTCCTTCCATCATAACTGAAGAACCCTTCTGAGTTTCTGTTTCCCAGTTCATAGTGTCCCTCTATCTCAAATGTCTAATCAAAGAATTATAGACACCAAATGAATACTGTGACAAGAAGAGTTACCATCTGCCATGTGTTATTCTTATTATTGCTTGTCTAGTGCAAAGTGGTGAGACCTGAAATGATATAATCACTAATCAATAAAGCTGCACTAACATTCTGAAGTTATATATATTTCATATATATATATTTGAAAATTATATGCATAAATACATCAGGGTAACAATGATCAAATGGAGGTTATATTATTGATTTGGGGATATGGGAATAGTTGGAGGGAATGTAGCTGGGATAACCTTGAAAGGAAATGATATAATTATATTTAAATTAAATTTACATTTAAAAAAGAATTTTTTAATTTACCATGTAAACTCTGAGTCATGATATTTTACTTTGAAATAGAATTCTGTATTTTAGTCTACTTTGAAAATATAAATTTTATTGACTAGGCCTTTTTCACTTTGTTCAGTTTTTATTGGGGGAGTACAATGTTACTCTATGTAACTGCCCTGGCTGTCCTGGAACTTTCTCTATAGTCCAGGGTGGCTTGAACTCACAGACATTTGCCTGCCTCTGCCTACTGAGTTCTGGCATTAAAGGCTCTGTTTGCTGAGTGCTGAGACTATAGGCATGTGCCACCACTGCCCAGCTTATATTTTGTATTTTTGTATCCAAACATATTAGAGATCTAAGACTCTTTAAGAAAAAGTGAATGTAATTAACTCTGCCCACCATTCATATTCTGCATTCAAGTCAGTGAAGGACACTTTAAGAAAAAGCCAGACAGTGATTCACATTTACGGGCCATCTGGGATGGTTTTATCAGTTAGTTATGCTAGGACAGGAGATATTGAGGCCAAGGTCAAGGTGTGCCTTGCTGAGAATTAGTTTTACAATGGAGAAACCCATTCATCATAATATTGCCCAGGGGCACTTTGCCTAATTGACTCTATTTGTACTTTTTCTTGTCTGAACATATAATTTACTTTTCTCACCCCTCCCCTTTTTTGAGACTGGATCTCTATCCATGTAGCTAAAATAGGCATGAAATTGAATATGTAGATCAGATTGGCTTTATACCCATAGAGATCCACGTATCTCTGCTTTCCAAATGCTGAGATAAAAGAGCTGTCTTTTTTAAATTTTAGACATTCTTAGGTATCTGAAAAAATGAAAGTCCTATAGAATTATCAATGTGATTGTGGAGATTTTGAAACATTCTCTCCTCGGGTCCATAAAGGTCTATGGACCTCATAGGTATATTTGTTTTTCATGATCATTTTATTGTTTTCTTTTTTGTAATGACTCACTTTGAATAACTACACATTAACATGTATTAATAATCATTAATCATAGAAAATCTATACATGATATTTTACCATTTATATATTAGGTAAGGATATTTTTTCCTAAACTGATAATGCAATTTTCAAGTGAACAGAATATTTTTAATAATGGTTAATAATTTAATTTTATAACAATTATGTTTACAGTTATTTGTTACATGACATTTTTAAAGAGAACCCTGTCAAATTATACATATTATAAATTACAATTTTATGAAATGACCTTCTTATGTTCACCATGTTTGAACATTTGTTTCTTTATAGAATAAACCTGAATATTTGTGTTTTTTTTTTTTGCTATAGTCCAATATTGGTGTCATTTTATGTATAAGTGTCTATGTTATTTTTGACTAATTCTACACACTTAGATAATAATTGTCTTTCATTTCCTCCAGCTTTGTTTTGTTATCCCATTCAAGAGTTGTTTCTAAAAGAGCATACAGAGGATACTGGCCAAACAGAACTATCATGACAGTTTGTAAGTGGTAGCCCTGGAGAATTATACATTTGAAAGTTCTGGGCATGTAGATCTGTCAATGATGAGCCAGAATCATATGCTGATGGAAATGATCTTCATGAAGCACACATCACTGACATTTCTGACAGAATAGATGAAGTCCCCCCCCAAAAAAAAACCCTCACTCTTCATCACCAGGACTCAATGTAGGTTGTGACTCTTTAATGGCATCTTGAGCCACATGTTAGAGGCCTTTCTGTGACACCAGTAAAAGAATTCCTTTCCTGTCTACAATTGAGAGTTTGGTCGTGACAAGTGGCCCTCTGGAAGGGTATCCCAATCCTTTCACCTGATAAATGAAATTCAGTTGGAAGAAAACACATCAGCCACTGCCTCATCCCATAACGGCAGTTACATGTAAACCTTCAGAGGGAGGTCTCATAAGAACTGGAGGTAAAATCAACTGGACAATTTAGGGTAAAAAGAAACCCCAAAGAAAAGTAAGATGTTGCTTTCTTAATTAATAGCCAGAAGTGTCACTGGGATTCTGAGGATTTCATCCTTTACAGAGGCCAAGATGTCAAAAGCATTTTGGGAGCTCTGATTTCTAATGCTAAGTGATTCTACATGCCTTAGGAAGGAGAAAAGTTAAAAGTAGTAATGAAAGCCTGTTAAAAGGGCCCTGTTCAGGAGAACTGGATCTTTGTCCTGGGTACAGAACTAACATTTCAGTGGGGATATGTCAATCTCCTGGACAAGGGACCTAGTTAGTGGAGTCCAAGAAATGATCACTCAGGACATTTATCTATCACTGATAATTGATTAATTAATTGCACATTGGCAACCTAAACTACAATGAAAACTGGAAAATTTTATGGCTTCTTTCAATCCCTCCCTTTCTGTACTGTGTACCTCACTGGTTGTAATATGCGAACAGTGAATTCCTATTCTTACCCAAGCACCTCTGCAATGCCCCTTCTCATAAAAAAAAACAACTCTGGAATGAACAAAAACATTAATTTCCTTGTTCCTTTTGCCTTCTGACTGAGCAGGCAAAGCCCAGCCTAGAATGCCTGACACATTTGTGCTTAGAGGCAGGGAATGGATGGTGAAGATGATGAAATAATAATCCCCAAATTTATGTTAAGAAATTGAAACAGACCTTATGGCCATGAGCTCCAGAGACTAGAGATTTGCATTAAAGCACAAGGACTACTCATAGCTTTTCTCTCAGGATAAACATCTTAAATCTGGAAGATAACAGTCTTGTTAGTCAGGATCACACCATTAAATTCAGGTCTTTTTTGTTGTTGTTGTTCAACTAGAGTTAACTACATTAATTTCATTTCATGTTCTTTAACTAGATTCTTGATTGCTTGGTCTTGGGCAATCAGGACAGTTATTGATCATCTAACATTGATTACTTCAGAATTCATTACTAATGTCATCTATTGTCAGAGCAGGAAAGGTTTCACCAACTTTCTTGCTCATCTTTTTATTTACTGTGCCTAATCCTGATTAAAGTTGGTCTGTAAACTCAATTATTGCACAGGTCCCTCTTCACTTGTTAGTTCCCCAAAAATGCCAGATAGTGCCAGGTGGTGGTGGCACACGCCTTTAATCCCAGCACTCGGGAGGCAAAGGCAGGTGGATATTTGTGAGTTCAAGGCCAGCCTCGTCTACAAAGCGAGATCAAGGAAAGGCGCAAAGCTACACAGAGAAACCCTGTCTCTAAAAAACCAAAAAAAAAAAAAAAAAATGCCAGATAGTTTGAAGGATACTCATTCACTGGTCTATTTTTCTTTCTTACTGACCAGCCAAGACCCAAAATAGAAGGAATGGTAGGACTGTCTTCCCAGCCCTCATTAGCACAGTCAGGATTAAATTATCAAAGCAATTCTCCATTACATTGTGTGAGAAAAGTCTGAAATACAGAAGAACGTGCTCTAAACAAAAAAAAAAAAAAAATTAACCAACATCTAGAAAAAGGCAATGAAATTCTTAATGACTGAGAAATACATAAAATAAAACAAACAAGAGATTAGAGGAGTGATACAATCAAAGAAAATAAAATTTAAATAGTGAAATTAATACTTGACATTAAAAAATATAAATATAATTAAAAAAAAACACATAGCAATCTGGACTTGGATTAGGAGGAGGCCATTCCCTGGTAGAGAACTGGCATTAAAACCAACTGTTTGACTTTGCACTATGTATTATGTTTGCTGTTGAGTTTGTCACCTGCTACACACATCTACAGTCAATGACCTGTGTCTCAACTCTGTGAGCTGATTTAACAGTGAAAAACAGGATTAAATATATCTGCCAAGGAGAGCCCATTAGTTAGAAATTCAGTATTCACTGGCTCAAAAGAATCTTTCCAAATCATATACCCACTAATCTGGCCTGCCTTCATTAACATGATATGAAATAATACATGATGAGAAATTACAAATCAGTAGCCCTGCCACAATCTGGTCCTATTTCACAATGTTAACTCCAGCAGTTAATTGCCTATCTTCTTTTCCCCTGCAGTGTACACATAAATTATTCTTCCTATTCTGTTCTGAAGGCAGAAACCATGCTTCACATGTAAATCTTTTACCAGTTACTGTAATAGACAGTTGACTACATGACTCAAACTGGTATTTCTAAAACTCACTGGTGGTTGAGCCTTTTAAGAACTTAGTTTATTTAATGAAGAGGACAGTAAGGTCAATTCCCTGAGAAGCAACTGACTGGGATCATGGTCACCATAATTAACATAAGGAGAGCTTGACTCAGAATCATTTTCTTAATGAATGGGTGTACAGCTGTTTTACAATTAATGTCTTCCTAGAAACAAATCACTCCATATACTTGAATTATTAATCAACAAAACTCTATTTAGTAACATTGTGCATCCATCTCTGGCTAACCCTACAAGAGGACCACGTCTAGAACAGATTTTGTATTATATATGTGATATCTTCCTTATATCTCTCTTAGATCCAGACCACAACCCATACTTTGAACAATCTAAATATAGCAAATGTAGCTATTAGGCAGATGAAGATATATAGAGAAAAATCTGTGTTTTAGATCAAATTATAATCTACAATTAAAATATGTATCAATACATTAAAAAGATGTGTCATTGTCTCTAATTCTCACATATACAGAAGGCAGAGAACACAAATACAAAAACACCAAAGAAAGTCAAATATCACTACCGTGGATGATGTTTTAGGTGAACTGTCCTACTGAGCTATGCAAAACTCAGAATAAGGCTGCACTTTGCTCTAAGCATGCTGCCTCAGAGGAAGCACACAATTGTTTCCATGCAAGATGAGAAGGAGTTCATTTTAAATAGCCTTGCCTGCTGTCTGTCTCAGGGCTGTGACTTCATTGTAGAGAATTACATATATTATATATATATATATATATATATATATATATATATATATATATATATATATATATAAATTATTTTTTCAAGACAGGATTTCTCTCTGTAGCTTTCTGCCTTTCCTGGAACTCACTCTGTAGCCCACAAAGGCCTCGAACTCACAGAGATCTGCCTGCCTCTGCCTCTCAAGTGCTGGAATTAAAGGTGTGCACTACCAACGCCCAGCCAGAATTCTTTATTTTTAAACTTTATTTTCATTTTATGAATATGGCTGTTTGCCTGCAATTGTCTGTGTACAGTACCTGCAATGGCCAAAAGAGGGCATCAGACCCTGTGAAACTGGTGTTAAAAAAGTTAGCTACCAGTTGGTTTCTGGGAATGGAACCTCTGTCCTCTGTAAAAGCACCCAGTGCTCTTAATTTCTAAGCCATCTCTCTTGCTGCTTTTTTATTTAAAATTTATTTTCATACATTTTAACTAAAATGTATTGTATTGCTTTCCCTTTTTTTGTCCTCTCTCCATTCTTTTTCTCAAATTCTTTCCTAGTTTCTTCCTTGTTAAGCATTCAGAAATTAAGTGTGGACAAATATATGAATAAAACCTAATGAGTCCATTTCTGTTGGTTGTGTGTTGGTTACAGTACTGAACACACAAGATTAGATAAGCAGTTAGGGAGCTTATCCTTGCCCAAGGCTAATTCTGTTACCTACAGGAGTATCCTACTTTTTAATGAGCTTCAGGAATCTACCCCCAAAGTGATCTAGGCTGCAGTAGTCAGGAAACATAACCAGGAATAGAAAACCTAGGTTATCAATACTTCAGCAGACACTCGCTGTAGCTATGGTTTTGTAGCTCTAGAACTGCAGAGAAGACTAAGGACACAGCCTTGAACCAGTCACAGTTCCCTTGGTTCCATGGGCTTCACACCATACTCAATTGACCATGTTCTCCTTGAATGACTTGAAATCCTGAAATTTCTGCCTCAAATTCTAAATACCATGATTACTGGTCTGAGACATTATATCTGACCCAGGAGGCTTCAACTGTATTTAGTGAGGCATTAGAATAACAGGATAAGTGAGATGAGCAGAAACACTTAACTATACACAAAATCAAATATTTATTTGAACCTGGGTTTCGTCTTCTGGAGAATATAGACAGAACCCACTCCTACTCTCTTGATGAGTTTTAACAGAATCAATGATAAAGTAAGACAATAGTGGTCATAGTTGGAAGACAGTAGACTTGAAAGCAGGAGGGATCAATCTTATGGGAGACATCTTCTGTTACTGTAGTAAGGTCCAGAGCTTGTACCCTTGACACCAGGCTCAGACATTCATCTGAGTAAAATGATGTAAATCAAGTTATCCACTTGTTATGTGCCCACTTAAAATGCATTCACTCAGGAAGCAAGTTGGGCAGATTTCTCTGGTGTCCTAGGACAGTTTAGTCTCTACCGTGAGTCACACAAGGATATTTACTAATACTATACATTAAAATAAAAAGGAGAAAGAAAGAAGAAAAGAATCAAAAAGAAAAAAAGCACATTACTAATGAACAATGAAAACATGATATTTATTCAGTTATACTAATTTGGTTATAGATATATTAGGTACCCAATCCATTCTTAAGTTCTTAAAAGGTTTAGATGGCAAAAGATAAACAAAAAAAGAGTAATCTAATGAAGTCATATAATGAATTCTCCCATCTCTAAAACCTTCCCCCATCTTCAGGTCCTGTCTTTCTAGCCATGTGGTCAGATAAGTAGTAAATGTTTCTAGAAACATTTTCATCCTGAGGACTCAGTCTTTTCCCACAATGGGATTCCCAGGGAAATTCCAAGTTCATGAGGTCCACTGTCTCACTAATTGTTAGTCAAAAAAAGTGATATAAATGACTTCAGAACATGCTTATTTCTGCCATGCAGGCAGATTACAGAGATGTCAGGGAAGATAGTGAAGCACTTTAAGGTCTAAGGAGAGATTCAAAGTGGGGAGAGCAGGTTATTGTCATTGATGGGTACAGGTAGTTGCTAAAAAAAGGGAAAAAAGTTGAAGAACTGGATATATCTAACCCATCACAGGTGATTGGATAAACAGGGCACAGTTTGAATCTGCTTGTCCTCAGGTACACACCAAGCATTGTTCTCTGAGCATTTGATATTTTGGCTTTTACACCCAAAATTCCCTGCCTAACAATACCTGCATACTTTATAGCTCTTTGTAAATGCCTGAGTGTCCAACTCTTAGAGTGACTTCTGTTTAAGTCTCAGGATCTCCTGACAATCTGGATGTCATCTGAAGTCACAACAAAAAAAAAGTTTCCTAGTTGAAGGGTTTTTTTTTGGGAATCAGGGAAGCAGCATATGATCTCCTTCAGACAGATCAGTTTTTATACCTGCAAGTTCTTTTTGTCTCTGTATAGGAGGTATAAATTCCAGCAAGAGTACACATGACATATACTCTTGTCTGCTTGCATTGCTGCTCATTTAAGACCCTGGTGGTAAACTCAGTCTTGTGGCTTTGGTCAAGCTGTCAGCTACTTTCACGACTTGGATTGTGAATTCCACTCTTGATCATTTTGTACTCCTCTCTTATTTTGTGGATATTATAGGTATGGAAACTTATTTAAGCATGCAATCTAAATGAGTTAATGATGCTATCAGCTTGTATCTCTTCTGGATTATCAAGGCTGAGGTAAAAGGAATTCAGGATTATCCATTTACGTTTTACTGCTTTAATGAAATGTTCATGTGGCTAAATAGTTTGCTCAACACTTATGAGTACTGACTGCTCATCCACAGGGGCCTAACTTTGATTCCCAAACACCAAGAGACAGCTCACAGCTGTCTGTAACTACAGGCACTGAGAAACAGACACTCTTGTGACCTCTACTGGTACCTGACAGGCAACTGATATATACACTGGCTAAACCTACATGCCTAAATTAAATTTAATCCTTTTTGAAAATAACATATACATGAAGAAAACAATTTTTAAAGGGACACATATAAATATCTTTCATTTTACCCTTTGCATATCTGGTGCTCTAGCAGGCCAGAAGAATGCATCAGATCTCCTAGATCTGCATATACAAGTAGTTCTGAGCCATTTGAGGTAGATGCTATGAACCAAACTGTGGTGCCTAAGAATAGTAATATTGAGAAAACTCTCAAGTTTCCAAAAACGTCAATAAAATACAAAAGATGAAAATGCCCCATTGCTCCTTTTGTCTTTTCTCATTTAAATGTGATGAAAGTCCCCAGATGATTTTCAAAGGATTCGTTGACTTTCTATACCTCTGTAAAAAGACTCTCCATATTGTGTCATATTTTCATTGTTAACAAAGTTCCATTAACATGAGTAAAGATAACTAAAGTGTTGGTTGAAACAGGTCAGAGTCTAGTCAGATTATATTAGGATAACTTCCATAATTTGATATTCCTTTTCCTTTTTTGGAGTTTTTGGAGATAGGGTATCTCTACATATCCCTGGGTGTCCTGGAACTCACTATATGGACCAAGCTGACCTCAAACTAAGAGAAAGTGGAAGGCTACCCTCTCCCAAATGCTGGAATTACAGCCATGCAAATCTAAGCCCAAATAAAATCATGAATTCATAAGTATCAATGACTAATTACTTATATTCAAGCTATTCTTTCACATTCACTTGTTGGTCTGAGAAAGTGCTATGAACAAATGTTTGGTCCTCAGAGTAAACTAAATAATTTAACATGCAATAAAAAGAAAAACAAAAGAGATGCCAATATATCGTTTTCATTTACAAATTGGATTTATCATTCAATTTCCCCTACTTTGCATAATCTTTCAATGAACATATGTTTACTATCTGAAAAGATGCTATTTTATTGATTTAATATTACAACTAATTCTATTTAAGCATCAGTGGGACCTCTATGTTGGAAATGTATTTCTTGTTCAAGTCTGTAATGTTATGCTGATCACCATATGAAGTTGGACAAAAGTAGACCCCACAAAATATATCTCACTGCTATTACATTATCTAGCATCTCTGGATAATTGTCTTAGAAGACAATACTTTGGGATGAAGTGCCAAATGTATAACAGATGAGGACATGAAGATGCATGGAACTTTAAATATTGTATACATATTCATAGCACATTAATTTTATTGTGAAATATACAGTTGATTACTGACTCACTTAAATTATTACATCTCTTCCAGATAGATGAAAGTGTTTCTTTGGATACATACATGAAGTATTTAATAATTTTCATATTCTCTATTGAATATTTTAAAATTAACATCATTAAAATTTATTTGTAAGTAAATTGGTTGCAACAACTCTGGGGTTGGTCCCAGATTTTTGCAACTCTGAGGAAAGTTGTACTGACTACTTGAGAGTCAGAAAATACCTTGAGCTGCTTAGGACAACTCTGACCTCTGGAACTGAAAGGAGACAGTTCAGCCCTGGAGGGCAAGGTATCCTGGACACCTCAACCTGCTCAGAACAATAGGTCTGCCATGAAGGTGTCCTAGACACCTGGAGCTGTTTAGCACAGCTCTGATGGATGGAACTACAAGGAGATAGTTCAGCCCTGGAGGGATATTTTTTTTCTCATTTCTTAGAAAAGCCAGGCCTGGAACTACTTGAGCATCAAAATGTATCCTGACTGTTCAGGAAAGTCAGGGTATCCTGACTGTTCAGGAAAGTCAGGCTATACATGGTATGATGGGAGATGATCTCAATGCAGGATAGAACAATCCTGCTCCTCTCATGGAGAGCCACTACAGCTGAGTTTCTGCTCAGCCCTCACTTAAGGGGGCTTGCTAGCAAAGTTCTGCTTCTCTTGCCTAAGAAATTGCAAAATTTTAGCCATCTCCTCCAGCTCAGGAGAAAAGTGTTACTATTAAGCTCTCTCGAGCTCTGTCCACTGACAGACATCTGAGCAAGGATCTTCTGTTCAGCTCCCCCTTGCTCAATCTACTATGGGATGCTGTGGGACGTTCTGTATGGCAAATGTGTTGCTGATTGGTCAATAAATAAATCACTGATTGGCCAGTGGCCAGGCAGGAAGTATAGGCAGGAAAAGGAGGAGAATAAAGCTGAGAAGTAGAAGGCTGAGAGAGAGACACTGCCAGCCACCGCAATGACAAACAGAATGTAAAGATGCCGGTAAGCCACAAGCCACGTGGCAAGGTATAGATTTATAGAAATGGATTAATTTAAGCTATAAGAAAAGTTAGCAAGAAGCCTGCCACAGCCATACAGTTTGTAACCAATATAAGTCTCTGTGTTTATTTGGTCGGGTCTGAGTGGCTGTGGGACTGGCAGGTGAGAGAGATTTGTCCTGACTGTGGGCCAGGCAGGAAAACTTTAGCTTCAATGGGATATCTCAGTAAGGTTCTTCTGTGCATCAGTGAATGAAGTTCTTCACAGCCAAAACTCTTTTGAGAACATGATTTATTTGGGAAGGATGAATACAGGAGAGTAGCTGCCTCTACCAAGGTGAATAGAACAGCTCACAACTGACCAGGCAGGATGGTTTCAAAGGATGTCCTGGGGGCAGAGTCAACCCATGATGGGTTAGTTGTTTCTTTGTTTGTTTTTTCTGCACAGGGATTAGCCATGTGGGCTAGGGACAGAGATGGCCCCAATTTAAGGGCCAAACTGTGTTTACTTCACTATCCTTTCTTGGCTTTTTAATACTACCTCTAAGTCCAGGGCTCATTTCTTTCACTGACTCTGATTCTAGGAACCAAGAGTGTTATTTTGGCACTAGATTCACAGTCAGAACATATATTCTCAGTTCTGTGTTTGGAGATGAAGTGTTCAATTCTCTGGCTCAGATCTCAAACATAAGCTGTAATTCTTTTCCTGGTAATGAGCTTTAGGGCCAGGATTCTACTGTCTTACTCTGTGATTGGTTGGTTTCAAAAGTCAGTTCACCAGGGGCAGAGATGGCTGTGATTTGATCCAAACTGTGTTTCTTTCACTAGCTTTATCTGAGCCATCTTTTCCTTGTTCTGGGCTCCAGGGTCAAAGTGGGTTTCTTTAGCTAGCTTTTATCCCCTACATTCCCCCCTTTTTTGTTTAGAAATAAGCCACTGGGTGTTGCAAAGGGTAATAAGCAGCTGGGACTTGGAAAGGGTAATAAGTAATTAGGAGTTGGGAAGTGTAAATAAGCAGCTAGGGGCTGGAAAGGTGGGGGTAATCATTAAACTGTTTCCTACTGGTTTGGGGCATCGAGGTTCTTGGAACAATCTTGATCTTCCTTCTCAGGTTGTAAACAGGTTCAGCAGATCTGGCTTTGTCAATAGGGACCAGTAATCCTGTAATATTAAGTGGCTCAGAGTTTGGTTAGATATATTTTGGATCTGTTGTTGAAGAAATCTAACCAAGATGTTTATGAGGCAGGGTTCAATTAGTATGGCTAGGAAAAAGAAGAAAAGAGGGGACAAGAAAGGCAGCATCCATTTCCATATCTGACTATTAGTATTCCACTGTCTGGGGGCATCAAGCTGTTTTTTGTTTAAAGATTCATCTGGTATTGTTGGATCTTATCTTTCATTATCCCTGATTGTCTGACATAAAAGCAACACTCTTCCACAAGAAATAGACAAAGACCACCTCTTTCTGCTGTTTAATAAATCTAATCCTCTCTGAATTTGTAATACTACAATGGCCAGTGAGTTTATCAGTTCCTGAAGAATAAGGATGGTCTGAGCTATGCGTTGGAAATCTTGGATGAATTATGAGGAAAGCTGATGGTAAATATCTAGGGGTATAATCAGTCCTGCTATTCCAGTGGCTGTACCTGCACTTATGCCCAGGGCTGCTAGAAAGAGTATTATTTGAATGGCTCATTTGTCATGCCTTGTTGCTATGAACTTGTTGGGAATTGGCAAGGGCTCTTCACCAGGTACCGCCCCTAATTTACAAAACAGTAATACCAGGGTATGAGTCCCAGACCACCTAGCAGGTAAACAGTGATAAACATGAGTACCAAAGAGAATAGAGGCATTGTGAATGCTTGGACATACTGACTTGGTGTTAGTACCAAGGGTAATAGTATTATTGCAGTCTGCAGAATCCAGAGTACACAAAAACATATTCCTGAGGACTTAAAGCAGTCTGTAATGCAAAAGAGAGGAATGCGAGAGAGATTTGTGGCAGTAGAGACATTTGGCTTGAAGGAATTAACAAATGGTAAGGTGAGAGAATCTAATAGGACAATGGGTGAGGCCACAAATGGTGAATGAGCGTTTGACCCTGGAGGGACACATAACCAACATTCTCCAAAGCTGTCAGGCTGAGCATCATTGTACAACTGATATACGGTAGTTAGGATCTGAAAAAAGAGATAGTGTAACAAGGAGGTTGAATAAGCATCCTCAAATAAGGCTGACATTCGGGATGTGAGAGGGTAAAAATGTGCACACCATATCTAATTTACACTTTCTGCTTGATACTGCAGGGCAAGAATGTGAATTCTTAGCTGCCTGCTTTAGCTGCCTTGTCTGACACTTGTTTCAATGCCCCTTTTATGGGGTACTTGTACTGCTCTGGAACCAAGGGCCAAATTAAAACCTTTTCTAATTTCACTTAGATATGGTCTATTATCAAAACAACAGAAAAGCAATGATGCACATCTATGAAAATTTACACCAGAATTCATTATTTCATGTATTTGAAGAGAAGTATGAAATCTAAAAGGGTTACATTATCATTTAAATTTATAGGTCTTTGTCCATACTTTTTCTTAGAGCTGAGGATCGAACCCAGGGACTCTACCACTGAGCTGAATCCCCAATCCCTCTTTTGTCCATATTATTTGACAGGTGTAAACAAAATAAAGAGATATTATAATGCTTGAACATATTGACATATTTTAATTTTTTTCCAAAATAATTAATCATGTGTAATTGAATGTAAGTATGTTGGATGAAGATCATACCAATTCATATATATTCAGATTTCCTTTGATATGAGTTCTTTTCAGATCCTCAAAGTCTAATGTTATATCCAAAGGCTTTAAGAGACTAATTACACACTAAAAGATTTACAGTAACAAGGTTGTTCTGTGTTGTGACTAGGCATTACCACTTTGATTATATTCATAGGATTTCTCTCCAACATGTGTTCTTTAATACACTTGAAGATGACTGGGCTGTGCAAAGGCATTACCACACTGTTTATATTCATAGGGTTTTCCTAAATTATGTATTCTTTCATGCAATTGAAGAGCATTATGACGAACAAAGGCTTTCCCACACTGATTACATTCATAGGGTTTCTCTCCAGTATGTGTTGTTTCATGCCTTTGAAGAACACTGTTTTGAGCAAAGGCTTTACCACACTGATTACATTCATAGGGCATCTCTCCTGTATGTGTTCTTCTATGAACTTGAAGATTATGAGGCTGTGCAAAAGGCTCTATCACGTTGATTAAATTCATAGGGTTTCTCTTCAGTAGGTGTTCTTTTATGCCTTTGAAGATCACTATAACATGCAAAAGCTTTACCACATTGTTTTCATTCATAGGGCTTTTCTCCCATATGTGTTATTTCATGCAATTGAAGAGCATTGTGATGAGCATAGGCTTTACCACACTGATTACATTAATAGGGTTTCTCTCCAGTATGTGTTCTTTTATGCTTTTGAAGAGTATTGTTTTGAGCAAAGGCTTTACCACATTGATTACATTCATACGATTTCTCTCCAGTATGTGTTCTTTCATGCAATCGAAGAACTCTATGACAAGCAAAGGCCTTCCCACACTGATGACATTCATAGGGTTTCTCTCCAGTATGTGTTCTTTTATGTACTTGAAGATTGTGGGGCTGTGTAAAGGCTTTACCACATTGATTACATTTATAGGGTTTCTCACCAGTATGTGTTCTTTTATGTACTTGAAGATGACTGGACTGTAAAAAAGCTTTACCACATTGTTTACATCCATAGGATTTTTCTCCCATATGTGTTCTTTCATGCCTTTGAAGAGCACTGTGTCGTGCAAAGGCTTTCCCACATTGATTATATCCATAAGGTTTTTTAACAGTATGTGTAGTTTCATGCCTTTGAAGATGACTGTGTTGTGTAAATGTTTTACCACATTGATTATATTCATAGGATTTCTCTCCAGTGTGAGTTTTTTCATGCCTTTGAGGAAGACTACATGCAAAGGCTTTACCACTCTCAGTATATTCATGTGACTTCTCTGTAGTATGACTTCTTTCATGCCTGCAAGAATAATTGAATAATTTAAAAGCTTTACCACATTCATTACATTGTTGACTCTTTACATCTGCATGAATTAATTTTACAATTGGTCTTAATATGTAGAGAACTGAGATCTTAATGTTTTAGCATGTTGTTTACACTCACATTGTTCCCCTGCATTAAGGATGGCTTTGCATATTTGAATATGCCTGTCATGGTAAGAGCCTTTATGACCTGGCTCATATTTTTGGCATCATTTTTCTCTGAGTTTTTTTCACATATTTGAAGAGAGCTGGGAGAATTTGGACATTTACCTCACTTATTCCACTGATAAATTTTCCTATACTGTGAGTCATGCTACATGTTCAAAGTTAACCAGGACAAACAGAAGCATGTACACAGACAGTCCTAGTACCCATAGGCCTTTTCTGTGGTGTATTTGTTGATCTATTCTTAATGAACCTGGAAAACCAATTGTTTGTAAACTTGAATAACATTCAACAAGTTTACTCAACATGGGACTACTACATATCTTCTAATTGTTCTGAAATTGAAAGATGGACATTGTTTCTTCCCATATCCTTATGTTCATAGAACTGGTATCCAGAGTGACATATGATATAACTATTAAAGAAAGAATAAAAAACAAGAATATTTCCACATTTCATCTACAGTTGGACTTTCTGTTCCTCATCAATATGTGGTATAGGGAATAATGTTTCTCTACAACAACTCCCCCCTCCCCTTAAGTCTTGACTCTATCTACCCAGTTAACTAAAATTAGAAAAGACAGAACACCTATGTGAGTAAATATTCTATGGACTATTTGCTTATTACAAGGTTTTGTGTATATTCTTATCACATATTCAATGAGTATATCTTTTGTAATATGAAAACTATGAAACTAAATGGATTGTCAGTTGTACAGCATAGCTTTGATGAAGCTATTATTCAAACGGTGATTTCTGCTAAGGCATTTTTTTCTTCCTTCTTAAAAGAATGACTTGCAAACATAATTCACTTACATACCATTGAGGTACATGTGTTTATGTGTATTTAATTATCATTGATGCACTTTAAACTGTGATTATTTACACTGCTTCATTTCACTAAAGCTTCCAGATAAATTATATATATCTAGAGGCCCATTTCTATCAGCTTTTACATGAAAATTACCTTCCATGTTTTTGAGAACTTTGACAATGTTCTTCAACTTCAAGATCATCCCAATTGTAGCCTAAAATATAGGACAAGAAAAATGTATGAAATATTACAGGAAACTGAAAAATTTACATTACTATCTGCAGTGATGGTTAGAACCAAATTTGATTTATTCATTTCATTCTTTGTCATTCTCAATCAAAATTGCAGAAGAGCATCAATAACCAAGAAACTGTTGTCCCCTTATTTAAAATGTGAAGGAAAATTTATAGTATTACCTGTAGCTGTGAAGTTTATATAGGTCTCCATCATCACATCTTTGCAGAGATTCTTCTGTGAAGGATCCATCAATGCCCATTCTTCCTGAGTGATGTCGACATGCACGTCATTATAGGTCACTGCATTCTAAAATATGCCATACATAAATATGTCATCCATATGAATAAAACAAAAGGCATGATACATCATTGTAAATGTGTGCTTCTTTGACAAATAGCCACATAATTCTGGAGACTGCTACACATATTCTATAACTCAGATATTATAGTGAAATCATCAAGTTACTTCACAATGAAACTGAATAGGATATTTACATCTATTATTTCTGAATGCTTTGAATTGAATATCATCTTGCAAGAGAAATGTCTACTAACAGAGATAGAGAAACAAGCAAACATTTCCACAATACTGAGCACACATCAGAGAAATTGCATGAACCATTACTACTACAAAGAAGATTTGTAAGCTGGGTGTAATGGCTCATGCCTTCAATCCCAGAACTTAGAGGGTAGAGGCAGGTATATGTGCTTCTGAGTTGAAAGTTAGCCTAGTCTATGTAGTTAGTTATAGAAAAGCAAGAAGTAAATATTAGAGACCCATCTGCACTGTAAACTTCCAACAAATAAACAAAAAGATAAGATGAACTCAGAGATTGTTTTACTGAAGTTCCTATAGAGTTAAGCATTCACTCTAGTTCTGTATTCATCTTCTAGATTTAAATTACTCCAGTTTAAACTGTACTTTAATAAATCTTACTAAAAGGAACTGTGCATTTAAGCAGTTATTAAATATAAAGATGATAATATTAGAAATATGAATATTGTTCATAAATAATCAACACAGGGAAGAAGAGAAGGCTCAGAAGTTAAGAGCTCTTACTGTTCCTGTATATAGAGGGGTTCAATTGCCAGTACTTATAGGGGGAATCACACAACTGTTCATTATTCCAAGCTTGTGGGTTCTAAGATTCTCTTGGGTCTACTGTGAGGACCAAACATACATTTGGTGGATATCTGTTTATACAGAAAAACGAATCATATTCACTAATAAACATCAAAACAAATACAACAAGCAAGAAGAATGCCACATATTTGTAATCTAATGCCTCAGAATGCCCAGGCACTATTACTGTCATGAATACTGCATCCTTGAAGTGAATGATATCCTCTGAAAATTTCAAAATTCAAGATGGTGGGTAAAGCTCAGCAAAACAACATTTGCTTGACATGTACAAAAACATATACTCTAGGCCCATCACACAAAATATGTATATAAAAATCCTTGAATGTTGGCCAATCTTTAATCTCAGTACGTGGGAGAAAAGGTCAGGTGAATCTGTGAGTTGGAGGCAAACCTAGGTCTACAGAGCTACATTTAGAATAGTCAGGGCTACTCAGACAAAGTTTGTCTTCAGGAACAAAAATAAAAACTACAGAATTAAAAAAAATCAGGGTAGCAAAAATGGCTTAGCATTGAATATCAGTTTCTTAAATTGTATCTTATCTAATTTAGTGACACTGTATATACTGGTGGTGAAGTCATGACAGCACAAGAAGGAAGCTGGGTGATTCATTTCAACCGCAACTTAGTAGAAACAGAAAAGGAAATGGGTTGAGGCTATCACAACCACCAATGAGATATTTTATCCAGAGAGATTCCTCCTACTAAAGGTTCAAATGGCAACCCAAAGAAAGTCACCAAGGAGAGACACATGTTCACATTCCTCATCCTATGTGGGAACTTTTTAATTCAGTTGATTAGATCCTGACCCAGGTCACTATAGGCTCAGAGTCATTCATGAAAAAAAGAGCATTTAGTCACTTCAATGGTGCTCATAGTCTGCAACAGCCCCTACACTGTTCAATACCCAAAATCTCTTTCAACACTAAAGACCAGTTCTTGACTGTGTCATTTTATAAAAACAAAGAACATGTTAAATCTTTCTAACATACAAATGGCACAGAAAACCCATTATCACTTCAAAGAGGAATTGAGACATAGTGAGGAAAGACAAAGGGAAGACTAAAACCAGGCAAGACAACAATCAAATCTAGTAGTTCTGTGTCAGACACATGTTTCATTTTCAAAGAGTTTAGATTTCTATCTCCCCACAACTTCCCATTCATCTCTCTCTTTGCAGCTAGTTCTCCATGAAAGATGTCTGATAGCTTATGTATCTCAACACCTTATGGCCTCAAAATACAACAAAGATGATAGAAGTCCTTAAAAAGAAAATGAATAAATCTCAAGTAAATTTATGAAAGCACAAATAAACTATTGGAGTAAACAAATAAACAACTTAAATAAAGCCAATATAAAATAAACAAATAGTTGAAGGAAACAAATAAAACTGTTTAAGGCCTGAAATGGAAATAGAAACAGTAAAGAAAACAGAAACTGAGGCTATTCCAGAAACGAAAAGTTTAGGACTAAAAATAGGAAGTACAGAGGCAAGTTTCACCAATAAAATAGAGAAATGGAAGAAAGAATATCAGGCACCAAGGATACAATAGAAGAAATGGACACATCAGTCAAAGAAAATGTTCAATATAAAAATTTCTTGACACAAAACAATCAGGTAATCTGGGACATCATGTTTCAGGGACTATATGGGTCCAGCTCCTCAATAGTATCATCCCAGGGTCCAGAAAGAATCTATAGCCAGTGGGTAACTTAATCTTTGATGACAGGAAATGAATCTATGTAAACAAAACTTTTCATTCCATACACTTTATTCTTCTGAGTCAATTTTTGTCTGTACTGCTTCTATTCTGCTCTCTCATCTAGCATCTTTCTTGCCTGATTTATATCTACATTTATGTGCTGTCACCTCTAAGTTCTATCTTAATTCTCTCATCTTACCTCTGCCCCATCTAGGTTCTCATTCAGCTAGTTCTTTTCTACATTAGCTCCTCTCCATCTCCTTCATCTTGTTCTTCCCCAACTGGTTCTTCCTCACATTCCATCTTATTCCTCTATTATTCCCTTCTAGACCTTCAATCTAATTCTTTTACATTTCAGTTCATTCCTCTCTAGTTCTTCTATTCTCTTCTCTCTTCTCTGTCTCATCCCACTCTGGAAATAAAACTGTCCTTTTATCCCTTTGACCCTTATCTCTCCAAGATATCACTGCTCCTGCTGTTTCTGGCAAGTGTGCTCAGACATTAGACAACTTGGCTTGGCAACTTCCGTCACAGCTAGAGGTCCCTTAAGTAGGAAACCTTTAGTTCTGAGTTAATTGTTAAGGGTGGATCTAAAACTAAAGATAAGACCTTAGAAATGAGAAAGTTAAACTTAATCAGCACACCCACCTGGTCTCCTCAAACAGATATTTTGGATGCTTAAGTCTGTTCTTAGAAAGTACAGAGCTATCTCTGATAAGACGCTTCTGTGCTTCTGGGGATGGTCCTGGCTGGATTCTGCTAATGATGATAATGACAGAGGGCCTAACATTCAGGGTTCTGGCTAAGTTGCAGCACAGAAATTTATCTAAATATTCCTTTAGTAGAGAGAAAATTGTACCTAATGAGTGGTGAAAAAACTACAAAAGCACACGATAAATTCATAGCAAGAAACAGCTAATAATAAAAGACAATATTAACAAGACTCCTTGAGCCTCAGCCTCATCTTGTTCCATGTATTAGCCTGCCATAATCAACTGAAATCCTACCTCATATATTTTGAAGGCTTGCAGCAGTTATGCCAAGACCAAACCTATGAATGACAAAAATAGAGGAAAGAGATAAAACCCAGCTCCAATGTCCTCTAAATACTTTTAATAAAATTGTTTAATATTTTCTTCCTAATTTAAAAGATGTGTTGATGAAGGTATAAAGAAGCATGCAAAACACCAAATAGATTGGGCAAGAAGAAAAAGTCCACTTGTCACATAATATACCAAATCACTAATCATACAGAACAAAGAAAAAATATTAAAAGCTGAAAAAAACAAAAATGAGTAGCCTATAAAGGAAGACCTATGAGAATTACACCTCCCTTGTCAGTGGAGATTCTAAAATTTTTAAGGCCTTGGATACATGTAATGCAGGCTCTAAGTAATCACAGATGCCATCCCAGATTACTATATCTAGAAAATTTTCAATCATCGTAAATGGAGAAAGTAAGATATTTCATAATAAAGTCAAATTTAAACAACATCTTTGTACAAATCCAGCCTTACAGGAGGTTTTTAGAAGAAAATACACAACCTAAGGAAGATAACTACACATATGAAAGCACAGTAAATAAATATCACATCATCAAAATCAAAAGAAGAGAAACACACAACATTAACACAAACACAAACTGCCATACTCTCATACACATACCATCATCATCATAAATAACAACAACAAAAACAACCAATTAAAAGTTATAAATAATAATTATTTCAGATATCTCTCAATATTAAATGGCTTAGTTCCTCAGTGAAGACACAGATTAACAGTACAGATTCACAAGCAATCAATCCTTCCACTGCATAAAAGAAACACTTCAACATCAAAGATGGAGATAACCAAAAGTTAAAGGCTGGGAAAAAACATATTTAAAGAAATTGAAACTAAAGAGCAGGCTAGTGTACCCATTTATTATGAACCAAAATAGACTTCACACAAAAATTCATCAAAAGAGGTGTGGATGAATACTCCTTAGTCATCAAATATGACATTTCAACTATTAATATCTATGCCCCAAACACAAGGTGACCCACTTTTGTAAAAGAAATACTTCTACAGATTAAATGACACATTGACTCTCACACAATGTTTGACAGTGGTAGACTACAATACCTCACCCTCACCAATGGACAGATCATCCAGACAATAACCAAATGGAGAAATATTGGAGATTACAGATTTTATAAACCAAATGAATTGTACATACTACAGAACATTCTACCCAAAGAAAAAGAATACACCTTCTTCTCAGTACCACATGGAATTTCTCCATAGCTGGTGACACATTTGGACATAACTGAAGTCTCAACAGATGCAAGAAAATTGAAATAACTCCTTGCATCTAGGTAGATT